>NC_064892.1:11121033-11423933 GCF_929443795.1 Astur gentilis
ATCACAGGTCCTGTGTCATATCTGCCAGCACAGTTTGGATGCTTCAGATAACGTAGGATGTCTCAGATAGCACTAGATACTTGCACTGAAAAACTGAACCATCTTGAATCTCCCCATTGACTAGAAAGCTAGATACAGATATAAGACCTAGATGCTCACCTCATATATGTCTGAAGTTAAAGCTGAATTCAAATCTGATTCACTGGGCAATAAAATCATAGACTCAGAATATTTGGGGTTGGAATGGACCCCTGGAGGTCATCTAGTCCAACCCTGTGCTCAATACAGGGCCACCTTTGAAGTCAGATTCACAACTGCTATTATGACTATGGGACCTTCTTTGAGGAAAAAGGACTACCTACGAGGGACAGGATCCATCTGACAAATGGGACAAAAGGCTAAAGTAGGTACATCAGGGAAGGGTTGTCTTCATCTGAAAAGAAGCAAAGATATGGAGGGACAGTGAAGAACTGTCTCGGGCACTGCGTGATGGGGGATGTTCTTGCACTTTCCCAGTGAAAGCAGCACGGCTGGGGTCCATCTTAAACACCTGCATACAAACACATGCAGCATGGCAAACAAACAGGAGAAGCTCAGAGTCTGTCCACAGCTGCAGAGCTATGACCTCACTGGGAATACAGAGAGGTGGTAGAATAGGTTGCGTGACTGAAGCCTTAGTGTCTGAGTGGAGACTTTTCAGGAAAAACAGGTGAAGAAAGTGAGGAGCAGGGGTTGCACTTAATGCAAAGGAGTGACTGAAATGCACACAGCTTTGCCTTGGAACTGGGACTGAGCTCTTGAGAACTTGTAGGTAAGGATAGGAGAAGAGACCAGCATGGGTGATGTTGAAGTAGGCATCTGCTACAGCTAGCCAGTACATGAAGTCTTCTTTAGACAGCTGGAAGAAGCCTTAAAATCAAAGGCCCTGGTTCTCTTGGTGGACTTTACCATCCCCACATCTGCCAGTAAGGAAATAAGATGGGGTGCAAGCAATGATACAGGTGATTGCTGACAATAACATGGGTAGAAAATAGACTGGACTCACACACCCAAAAAGTGATGGTAAGCAGTACCGAGTCCAGCTGGTGACCAGTTACTAGTGGTACCCTTCAAGGATCTGTTCTGGGGTCAGCATTGTTTAAAGTCTTTATTACCTATCTAGATGATGTAATAGACTGCACACGCAGTAAGTCTGCATAAAATACTGAGTGCTTCAGAGTAACTTTCAATTCAGGGGAGTCTGAACAGACTGGAGAAATTGGCCAGTGGGAGCCTCAAGAAGTTCAGCAAATGCAAACATCAAGTCCAGCACCTGAGGCAGAACAACTTCCTGCAATAGTGCAGGCTGGGGGCCAGCTGGCTAGAAAGGAGCTTTGCAGAAAAGTATCTGGAAGTACTGGTGGACAACCTGAACATCAGCCAGCTATGTGCCCTTCTGGCATAGGGCATCCTGGCCTGCATTAGGAAGACTCTTCCAGCAGGTTGAGGGAGGGTGATCTTTCCTCTCTATTCAACACTGGTGAGACTGCAGTTGTGAGTGCTGTGTCCAGTCCTGGACAAGTGTGAAATGGATGCAGTAGACTCTGTCCAGCACAGAGTCAATGAGGTGCTTAGGCACCCAGAGCACATGTCATAAAAGAAGCAGCCAAGAGAGTTGGGTTTGATCAAAAGTTTCAGAGGAAATAGTCTTGCTGTCTAAAAATACCTAACGGATGACTATAAAGAAGTGGGGCCAGACTTTTCTGAGAGTTGCACTATGGGATGACGAGAGAAAACAGACACACGTTGCAGTGTCTCAATATAAGAAAAGTTTTTTCATTATGAGGGGATCAAGCACAAAGAGGTTGCCGAGAGAGTTTGTAGAATCTCCACCCTTGGAGACATCCAAAACTTAACTGGACAAGCCAACATACTCAAACTGAATTTGTTTTGAACTGAACGTTGTACTAGGTGGCCTCTAGAGTCCCCTTCCAACTTATATGGTTCTGTAATTCATGATTCTTTGAAAAAATTCTTGTTACATAGCCCCAGTACTAAATCTATATTTTATTATTCTTCACCATTTGCTTTAGTTCAATCTCACCACTGTAGTGAACTGAAACTCATCTTTTTTCTTTTCTCGCTTTCATACTTCTCTCTTTTGAAATGTGACAGAATGGGACAAAATCTTTATAGCCCTTTCATCTACTTCTCAAGAATGTGACTACCTCCAAAGTACTTCCCAAGAAACTGTCTGGCACAATTACAGAGCAGAAGTCTTTCCCAGTTAATTTATCTCATGTTATTATAGAAGAGAATAAAATCTGAAGATTTTGTTTCTGTAAAACAGAATAAAAGTCATGCTTATATAACAGGGAACAGTTAGAATGCCTTCTTTCTAATCAGTTCTCTGCAAAAACGTAAACCCTCTAATCTCTCCCTTGTCGTCCAGTATCCTGCTATTTACTAGGAAGTAGTACCTATATCTTTGTACAAGTTTTATTTCAAGTTATGCTTTCTTATATAAAAAGTAATTCTTCTAAAAGAAAATTATTTGTAACTCATAGGCACTTATGAATTTTAACAGTAGCTATCTTCTTTAAGCTTTCTCAGTGTAACTGATATATTCTATGTCAAGAGTTTTGCTCTTGATAGCTACTTAATGGATATCATGTAAAGGGATACATAAAGTGTTAATCCAAATGCTGTGCTGTTATACTCAAGAGATGTGACATGATGTGTTTTATACAGACAAAGTTACACAAGGAAGGATTTGGTATCACTATTATTTAATAATTGCAGGGAAAAGTTTATTCAGCTAATTTTTTGCCAATTATTTGAAGTAATCAGAGTTCAGAACTTTTAATTTCAATGTAAAATCTGAGTACATGGTCATTTATTTCTTGCCACTTTAGACCAGATTTATTGATGTTCATAACTGAAAAGACTTTGATGTAGAAGCATGCACGTTTGACAATATTTAAGTAAATTATTATGGTTCTGCTAGTTGTTGGCTACAATTAAAAAATTCCTTCATGCATAAATAAAAGAGCTTTGAAGGCCACAGGCAACCTGAAGACCGCACCTTAACAACTGGAGAACTATGCAATTGTGTTTTGTTGGTTTTTTTTCTTTTTTTTTTTTAAAAAAAGCTTTCAAAAGCATTTAGAATTCTAGTTAAATCACTTTTCAGACATTCCCAGAATGCTCCCCCCCATCATAAACATTAAATCAGTTGAAAGTGAGTGAGGCCAGGTTTGAAGACCTCATCCTGTTCACAATCACTGCAGCTCTTTTGTTGTATTCCAACCTGTTAAATATTCAATAGAATAAGAAGTGGAGGATGGGTCTCTTGCTGGGTAAGTGCCACCAACCTCACTCAGAATTCTTCTGGCATTCCCTTTTGCCCAGTTAAGATTTAATTAATGCAAAGATGAAGAGCTTTTAACAAGTTAAAAAAAAGGAAAAATACTATCTTCAACCTTTTACATCAATATAAGCATTTACTTGACTAATGAAGCATCTATATACTTCATGAAGCAGACAAATTGTTTAAGTCTATTCTGGCACCTGCTTGCACAATCAAAACTTGAGCATTTGTTCTTCTAGTAGCATACTGGGTAAATGATGACACTCAATGACATTCCCCTGTTGTTTTCTTTTTCAACATAGATTTAGTTTATGTATATAAACAGCAGAACAGAGCTCTTGGCTGGGAATTCTAAATAAAATCCCAAACACGCTAAAAATTATGGTGATGGTTTCCTCAAGCCACAGCCTTTCTCAGGTATTTTTATGCAGTAGCTTAGGTTTCTCCTTTTATTTAATACATTCTGGTTTTTGGGTTTGGGATTGGTTGTGGTGTTTTTTCACTGTTGTTTGTTTGCTTGTTTTGTAGAAAGTATTTATAGTTGTCAAATCCTCTCTTGTACTGCATAAAACCCCTGAATTCCTGACTTGAAATTCTTTAGTCCCTGAGTCAGCAAGGTGTCTTACCACACAAATCTGAGTAAGAGACCCAAGCATTATGACAGTTAGAACTACAACACCTATGAGTTACACACCCCACTTTAAATGTCACAATGCACAGTTGGGCAGATAGATAAATTATCATTGATTGAAGGAGGAATAAGTACACATGCAATTTCTCAACATCTAACATATTACAACACCTGCACTGAGCAAAACAAAATAATGAAGACATAGGTATATGCAGAATTCTTCCTTTCACCTGTGTTTGATGCTTTACCTCAGGGGTAACATTTGGTTACCTTTAAAGACAATTAAAAAACATATTTAGCATCTAGGTCGTAAGAACATTACTGTGACTCTAGCAGAAGACTCCTTAACTTGGCAGCTATAAACCTTCTGCAATATGTAATTCAATCCTCCTGTGATAATCAGAAACTAGATGCAAATATACTATTATTCTATATTGTTATTCTATACTATTATTACCTATTAGTGTAGTTAACACTTTTATCTTGAACTGTCAATTGTATTGTCACAGTATCTATAGTTTTCCAAAATCTCTATCTGTTGTGTCCAAGATGATTAGACAGACTTTGTGGAACTTCTTATCACTCTTATTAACTCCAGCATCTTTGTTATATGATAGCAATTTTGGGAAGGTTTTAGCCTCAGTCTTTCTCTGGGTAGTCCTCACAGGCTTCTGAAGCGCTTACATGTCTTTTTGAAGTGGGTTTAAGCTTTGAAGTTATGTAATCATAGATACATAAAAACTGACGTGCGGAGAACAGACTCCACAATCAGTGAGATTGTAAAGTAGGTATGTTCATTCAGTGCTGGGCAGCACGGGGGGTAGTCCCATCAAAGTCGTGCGTGCCTGATTTGGGAGTTCACTTTAAATTTATACAGTCAAGTGTTACATATACATAGAGTTTCGCAATACGACTATACATAGGCATTACCTATCCCCGCTTCATATTAAAATTAGCTCTAGGAAGTCATTTCCATAGCCTTCTCTCAACTGCGCTTGCGCAGTGCCTCCTTATGGTGGTCGTGAAGATGAAGGCTGTATGTCTTCTTCACGGTGAACTCTTAACCTTCTGTCCCTGCGCAGACTCAGTTGTCCCTTGGCATTTGTCCAAATCGCAAGGTCGGTCTTAGCTGGTTCTTGGAGCCACTGCTGCTTCTTATCAGGGACTATCTCCTGTCCCAGCCAGCCTCAACAATGCAAGCGTTAAACATCACTTCTCATCCCCTTGGGCCATGTCTACCTCTTACTGAAACTTCTTTAACTTCATTATAAGCTAGATAATTATTAAACAATTAATTCCTATCTACGTTTATATATCTACTATATCTACTAAGGTTTCTTTGGTTTCCCGTCTCAAAACCTACTCTAGGACACAAAGGTTGGAGGAATTAGAACACATCAAATGTGTGTCCACTCAGAACCCCTACATAATCCTCTGTCAAACCTAGAGCTAACAATATTTTTACCCTTAAAGTTTCTCAGTCAAAGATTTCTTCTAGGTTCCTTCTAAGTTTTAAAGAATCATCTATCTGCATATCTTAATCTGGTAGGAATCCTCTGATTGCAAATTTCTCCAACAGTCTTTTCAGGATCAGCTACACCAAGAAGGTATGTTCTGAGTATAGCTATTGTGAAAACAAAAGGAAACAAAACAAAACCAAACCCAACCCCCAGAGTTCCAGCCACTGTCACTTAAGAACATGACTGAAGAACTGGTAAGCAATATCTGATATCACAGTGTGCTGGCTAGGACACCTTCCTAAGAAACACGATACATGAATTTGAGACTTTCTGCACTTTGAAAGAAGCTTCAATAATAAGCTACTTTCTTAAAAAAAGCCCAAACTGTCTGTGAAGGTCAGTATCTCTGGTATCTGACCAAAGACATGTATCAGAATGCCAGTGGTGAAGGGTGTTTTGGTTTCATGTTTGTTACTGGTATTTCTGCAGCAGTAGAGGAAGTAATTCCCCAATCTGAAGAAAAATAATTTCAGCTTACTTTATTTGGATGTGAAAAAACCCACACTCTTCCTGAAAGTGTAGAAGAAAAATATAAAACATTAGAATCTAGTAAAGAACTACGCTTCTCCTATTCTTGTTGGATTTACTGTGTTACAGCTTTTCATTCCTTTCTCTCTCAGTTTTATCTGAGATGAATGGTTAAGAAATAGGTACAACATGTTCTTTGCTTTGTTCAGAAATATCAATAACTTTAAAAGTGATTTGTTAACGACCTCTGGCACATTCTCTTTAGTAAGGCTTGCTCTGCATGTTTTCTGAATATAGACATGTCAAGGTAAGTTAAAGCGTACCATGGATTATTCCCCACAGACAGGCAAAAGTTTGGACAGTCTTACCCAATGCAAATCTTCTTTTGCTGAAAGAGTGGATGACTTAATACTTTTCTGGTTTTCCCAGGGGCTCTCAGTAGTCTTTTGAGGCACTATTTTGGAAAGGAAGTAATTTCCCCCAAATAATCCAGATGTCATATCCAGGGCATTACCTCCTTTGGGGTCATATTCAATTTCTTTATAACAGTTACTGATCCTCACTGCCTCAGGGAATGGGACTCAGTTTTTAGACTCAGCTTAAACTATTTTGAACACAGTGCCATTTTGACTCCAATTATTAAACAAACAAGACCACCAAAAAACCCAAACAAAACCCCCAGTAAATGGAAAAGTCCAAGATTGTGATTTGACCTATATAAGCAAGTAAACAAGCAGAAAGCACCTTCTCAACATACTATATAAGTACTGATGTTTCTGGTTAGGTTGTGGTAAGCAAAGCAGCATCTGGTGTGCACACAACTATGGTGCACTCCATCATCCTGTAGCTCTTATCTTTCGCTGAGGGTAAGAGGAGTAACAAAGTCATCAACTCTGGGTCTGAGACCTTCAGAGGCAACTGTGTTAAGTAGACATAAGCTAGAGCAGCTTAACAGGCTGCCCAAATTTATGCTGGAGGCCACATTAGCTCTGTTAAACTGTTAAAAAAATGGCATGTATTTTACAGCCATTTTACAATCCCAAAGAGTAGGTTTGCTGTACTATGGCTCCTGAGTCATATGCATTGGTCATTTGAGGTGACTGTGTGGGCCAAAGGATCTGTCCTGTGTCAAGTCATACAACAAAGGTGAGCTAATGGTAAATGGCTTCAGTCAGCAAGTTTTTATCTCTTTATCCTTGTTTCCTGCTCCCTTTGATAACAGCATGCTTAATGTGACAGTGCAGTTTCTCTATGGACCAGAGAAAACTCTGGTTGCTGAAAGTGGGATGCATCTGTGTGACTGATCAATAAACTCCTACTTTGAAGGAGGCACAGAGGAGATTGGCACAGAGGAGATTGGCACAGGTGATGAGCTCAGGAAGCTCAGGGAAGAATACAGGGAGTGAGCCGGTGTTACAGGTGTTGTAAAGAAAGCTGAACTTACCTGAACATAAAGGGGACTGAAGCGTGGCCCTTGTGTTAGATACATGGCTGTATCAGTTGAGTGAATCAGCTGGTTGTGTAAAGGGTCTTCCTTGAGTTAATCAAAAAGTGTGAATGTCTTCCTGATTTAGCCAGACCAGCATGGGGGAAGTGTATATGTGGCTCAAAATGCGTATATCTGGCTCAGCAACCAGCAAAATGAACCTTGAAGAGAGCAGTGGGCTTGAGCCGACTTCAACCAATGTAATCCTTTCTGGCAATTAAGGATGCCCAGCATTGTGGTAGTGAGCATACAGAGACCAGTAATGGGAATCATGTTTGTATTGTGATCCAGCTATATATTTCAACTGCTGTATTGTGCTTGTGTTGTGGTATCAATCAGTACATTGCATTCTGCTAAATCAAAGTCCTGTGTAATGTCAAATATCTTCAAATAAGTAAATCTGATATTAAAACATGAAACCTTCCTCATGCGGAATACCTAAATGAAGCTGATTAGAGTATTTGACACTGACAGTCTGGTACCAATGTCAGAGCAGTGTATGAGGTGATATGTGCAGAGAAACTAAACCCTTCTCAGAGTCTCAGCTTGAAATAACTTCTAAGATCAATATTTTCAAGGCTGTAAGAGACTTCTATGGAGCAGATTACTAACAGTCAGTGAGAGAACTGGGACTGGAATATCAACTTTATTCCATATCTTTCACCAATGTAAGCCCTGATTTAAACAAGAAAGGGGGTGTTAAAACTGAAGGAAAGCTTTTACGTCCAATGGCTGACATTTCACCAGTGTGGCTCAGCACAGGACTCCTTTCTGAACCCAGCACCTCTGGCCCAGTGGTCACATTAAAAAGAATGTTGATGTCCTAGAAGAGACATACTCCATGCCTATATGGCAAATAAAGAAGTGTGGTGGAAGCATAGAGTTCAACGAAGTAGAACAGTCAGGGTGATTTTAATTCTGCATGTGACAACGATTGGCAAATATTCTAGAGATCTTACAGGCTCACTTTGAAAGGATAGAGGTGGTGGAAAAAAAAACAAAACCCACATTAAAAGCCTGCAGGATTTTAAGAAGATTATTAAAGAAAATAAAGAAGTGACCTAATTATGGTTTGTAAACATATCTATTTATAATTGTTTACAGTACAGCAAAAAAGGCATAACAATGGCCAAGACAGACAAATGCAAATAGAAAATAAGGTTCAACTAAAGCACAGTGATTAAAGGTGCAAAGACTTTAGCCAGTGATGCTGCTACACAAAACAGCCGGGAAAGGGCTAACACAGCTGCTCAACTACATCAATATCACACCTCCTGGAATATGTAAATTGTGACATGCAATGCTCCAGACCTTCTGTAATTCACCTCTCTATATTTGCGTTCAAATCCTATGACCCTGAGAGTCTCCATCTTATGACTTCTGGCCTGAAGAGACAGATTAGCTAAATTAAATTACCTGTTAGTATGAGGTAACTGAATGAAATTCTAGAGGTTATTTCATACAGGAGGTCAGATTAAATGATTAAATTTTTTGTCATCAGGTCTTCATGCTTTTGGAAATGCATCATAGAAATGCATGCTTTCAAACAATATTAATAAGCTGTAGGCATGTTTTTGTGCTTTTAGTTATCTTCCTTTAAGCAGCTGATAATCATAGCAAATTCCAAATAGGACTTCTGCTTCTGTACCAGTCAGGGGGTTAGCTCATAGAATAGTTTTTAAAGTTCAATAGTTTGAACTTTAAAGTTCATCCAGTTCAACTCCCCTGCCATAGGCAGGGACATCTTTCACTAGATCAGGTTGCTCAAAGCCCTGTCCAAACTGACCTTGAGTACATCCAATGACAATTTCTCTGGGCAACCTGTTCCAGTGTCTAACCACCCTCATTGTAAAAAATTTCTTCCTTATGCCCAGTCTAAATCTACCCTCCTTTGGTTTAAAACCATTACCCCTTGTCTCGTCACTACAGGCCTTGGTAAAAAGTCCCTTCCACCTGTCTCATAAGCCTCATTTAAGTATAGAAAGATCACAGTAAGGTCTGTCCAGATCCTTCTCTTCCCCAGGCTGAACAACTCTAATTTTCTCAGCCTTTCCTCATAGGAGAGGTGTTCCATCCCTCTGATGATTTTTGTGACTGTCCTCTGGACCTGCTCCAACAGGTCCAGGTCTTTCTTTTGTTGGGGGCCCCAGAGCTGGAGACAGTACTCCAGGTGAGGTATCACAGGAGCAGAGGCAGAGAATCACCTCCCTTGACCTGCTGGCCACACTTCTTTTTATGCAGCCCAAGGTATGACTGGCTTTCTGGGCTGCAAATGCACATTGCCAGTTCACGTCCAAAATGCTTACTGGATATCCAGGTTTGTGTTTCCCTTGGATAGCAGAAAAAAGTGTATTATAGTTCTGAGTGTAATGGCCTCTTCTTAAGAGAGTCTTTTGGATGTGATAGGTTTCTTCTGGGCTTTTAGCCAATGCCTCTGTATTAAAGGAGAAAATATTTTATCATTTTAAACCAGGGCTCACACAGTGGTGTAAACCGGCTTTGAATCTTTCACTGAGTCTGGTTGTATACCTGCCCTGCTCAATCTTTTCCAGTGTTCATCTGCTATCACTGAAGGATTTCCTCTCCTATCCTACTATTCCCTTGTCAATGTTGATTTTTCCAAGCTGAAGCTTCAGACAAATATTTCTTGTCTCCAACTGACTCTCTCATCAAAATGAAAATATTGCTTATTTAGTACCTGTATGACATCTACTAAGAAAAAAAGTGCATTAACTTGCTTTCCTTTCTAATAGCTGTTGTTTGGTTTTGTTGTTTTTTTTAAATGACAAACCATTTCTTGCCTTAAAAAGAAGAGACCAATTATCAAACTCTACCTTAGTAAGCACCTAATTCAAGTTAATGGGGCTACTCCCAAATAGGTCACTGGGGACCAATAAAAGCTTTCAACAAAAGAACATTATTCTTTGCAAGAGCCAGAACTAAACTCAACATTATAATGGAGCTTTAAGAAAATTAAAAATGTTACATTATAAATATTACCCACTCTAAAACAGAGTACTTCTTCCCAAAACGCTATTTTTAGTAGCAAAGTGATTCCCTTCTGCTTCCTCTCCCACTCCCCATCATTTCAGTTCCTTTTAAAAATGGCCTTGTTCATGTAGTTTAAAAAAAAAAAAAGTCACCTTATAGCTAAAACATCCTAAAATTGAAGTACTTTGTCTACATGAGATGGTGTTATCATCTATAAAGCATATTTATTTTCTGTGGCTTAAAGTAAAGCTCTTTCCATTGCTAGTGCAAAGGTTCTCTTCCAAGTAATTGGCTTAAGTAATACTATTTCATCATTATCCAAATTTTATACCTATGTTAGTTTCTCTTCTATCAACCCCTAAACATCAAAATTCAAACTGGTTACTGTCTACACTGCTTTCAGGCAAGATAGCTCCATTTAATCACATGTCCCTAGGAGGAGAGATGTTTCTAGAACAGAAAGGGAACTGTTGGATTTCCTGGTTTCAGCCTGGATAGGCTGAAGATAATTTTCTTCTTAGTAGCTGGTACAGTGCCGTGTTTTGGATTTAGTGTGAGAATAATGTTGATAATACACTGATGTTTTTAGTTGTTGTTAAGTAGCACTTATACCAAGTTAAGGATTTTTCAGTTTCCCAAATAAACAGAAAAAAACATTAAGCAAAAAAGATATAAATCTTTCCAGGTAGAAGCCACAGGATCTTACTATTCAGGCAGAACAGTTGGAAAAATCCTACTTTTCCATCTCTTTCCACAGTACTTTTCTTTATGATCTCAGGATATGCAATCACATTAATGAAACACAGCTGATGCACAAACCTCCATGCAGCAGGTACTCTGGCATTCCTAAATTTTTCTAAATTAAATATGTGTGAAAGGGGACACTTGCTTGATGTTTCAAAAATAAGAAAGATTTGCAGGAAATGAGCATTTGGAACCTGACAGCTACATATTATTTGCACCCCATGAATCTAAGCAGATTTTGTGTGATTATCACTGTTAGCTAGCACATGTCATTATCTTTCCTTTTGTGATGACTCTTTGCATCATAATGGGACATGCAAATTGTCTTTTTTATAGTTTTATATCAATATGAACCATTACGGGTATCAGCAGAATGACAAATGTATAACTATAAAAATACTATGTATTTTTTAAAAATCATATGTGATGATATAGACTGCTTATAAAAGCTTATGAAACACTGAAGGTGTAGACAAACATTGAGAGTAAATCAGTATTACACAAACATGTGAATAAAGTCACTCAGATCAGTTGCCATATTTGAGTATAAATCTCATGCACCTTCATTTCTAGTTCCTCTTGTGTATCCTTCAGAAATCTTGCTATGTGTAAAATTAAGAAGAGCAGGCAACTGACAAGAACAGAAATTATAAGAAGTTGGATTTCCTGGTTTCAGCCTGGATAGAGTTAATTTTCTTCTTAGTACCTGGTATAGTGCTGTGTTTTGAATTTAGTGTGAGAATAATGTTGATAATGCACTGATGTTTTAGTTGTTGCTAAGTAGCACTTATCCCAAGTCAAGGATTTTTCAGTTTCCCATGCTCTGCCAGCAAGCAGGTGTACAAGAAGCTGGGAGGAAGCATGGCCAGGACAGCTGACCCAAACTAGTCAAAGGGATATTCCATACCATAGAACATCATGCTCAGTATATAAACTGGGGGGAGCTGGCCAGGAGGGGCCAATAGCTGCTCAAGCATCAGTCAGCAGGTAGTAAGCAACTGCATTGTGCATCACTTGTCTTTTCTTGGGTTTTATTTCTCTTTTTGTTATATTCCTTTTCTTTACTGTTATTATATTTTATATTATTATATTTTGTTTTATTTTAGTTATCAATTGTTCTTATCTCAACCCAAGAGTTTTACTTTTTTTTTCCCCAATTTTCACCATCTCACTGGGAACAGGGAAGAGTGAGCAAGCGGCTGTGTGGTACTTAGTTGCTGGCTGGGTTAAACCACAACATTGGAGAAAAAAACAGAACCACTCAGCTTCATCTATGAAGTGTCATCTTTATTAGAAAAAGACAAGAGGAGGTTTTTTTTTTCTAGTCTCTCTTTCTATTCTCTATTTTCCATATCCTTTCTCAATTTAAAATTTCAAAATAAATTGTTTTCCAAAAAAATTTACATTTTCTTCAAAGATATATTTCTAGAAGTAAAGCAGAAACTGAAACCTTTCTTTTTAATTTGTTACTGTATTTTTTCAGTGTAAATTGGCATACTCATTAGTTAACTGTTCAAAAATGTAAGCTGTTAGAACACATCTATTAATTTTTATGTTTTGCAGAAAATAGAATTCCTGTTAAGAGTTTAACTTGTCAAGTATTCCAGAAATTTTTACAAGATCGAATACTAGGGAGAAATTATGAAGACTGTATATTCTAGACTTAAGAAATAGAGCAGGAACTTTTAGTTCCTAAAAATGCTTAAATCTGTAGTGATCATTCCAAACTTGTTTGACTTTCCTGGGTAGAAATTATTTATATGAGTATGAACTATTGTTGTTTGTAGAGACTTGGTCAAAAGTTGTGACTTTTCAGACTTGCAGCCGTTCTCCTTATCTTTCTATGTAACTGCTAAATATGTCACCCTTTCCTGGAGAGGAATGGTCTTACATGTTTCTGGAATTACAAGTACTGAGTTTTGTAAAGACATGATCACTGCTGTGAAATGGAGAACGCACTTAAAGAGCAGGCATTAAATGCCCAGCACCATTCTTCACACATTTCTTCTGTAAAACCTGGAAATCCATAGTGAACAATTACAATATACAATGAGATTCCTAGGCCTTGCTAACCTGAGGAAATTTGCAATGGCTAGGAGAATAAGGATTGCTAAAGTATGAAGGAGCGTAAGTTCCCAAGCATCTGGTTACTGTGGCACGGACAAAGAAGAAATAGCTGCTGGATCCCCTTTTTAAAGACTGTGATCATAAGGACTATAGTAAGAAGGAATGGAGTGAAAAGAAGATGGGCTTTACACCTGAATGAGAAGTATTAACGTATCTTAAGCAGCTTAGGAATCACTCTCAATACTACTAGAGCTAACATCTTTCACAGTTCAGTTGTAGGAATGCAAGACCTACATTTGGCTCCTGAAGCAATCTTCCTTTTGCACCAGAATGAAACAGAATTGTTGTTTTCATCTGCAGAATTATTTGTATCTGTTCATGATGATTCCTTAAAACAGGAAATTAGCTGCAATGTGTGGCTATTGATGGAAGTGTTGGATACAGCTATTGCATACATTCAAACAGAAATTAAACTCTTATTACACAGTCACATTCCTATGGTTAAATGGGTCCTCTTGTTGGTGCAACAGCACCAAAAAAAATTTGGAAAGTAGTTTCTGGCTTCTGTGATTCTGGCACTGCCCTGCAAGAATGGCAATAATAGTGATATGGATAATGTCTTTGTAAGTTACTAGTGTTTTCTTTGTACTAAGAGTTCCCACAGTGTGGTTACAGTGGTGGCTCTGATAGGTTCCTGTTTTACTAATTCCTCTACCTGCTACAATAATAATAAAATAACTGATTTATACAAAGAGGACTCTATTTTATGAAATTCACAGAATCAAGGATTATCTATTTCCTTATATGCTGCTCCAGAACTGAGAACACAAGCAAGTGGGTTTCTCAACCTCTTCTCAAGTCAACCTCTAAACTATGTGATTTCAATAATTAGCTGATTTCTACCAGCTGTGGGACTACCACAATTCCTCCTCTTTCCTTTGATACAAGTTTCTGTTTCTCTTTGTTCAAACTTTAACATAAAAATTGCTGGATATTTTTCATAGCATAAAACTTTTTAGTACTTCTACATCTTTTTATGAAGTAAACCAAGCATTGTTTTAGTATTCAAAGTTCATTTTTACAGATATGATTCAATTAAACAGTAAATACAATTATTCTGTATTTCATAAGCAAAATCATTAAGCATTTTTGTACTTTATATGGAATTACAAGTCAAAGAACAGTATTTAACAAAAAAATAGCCGGCAAAATGTATTTATGAAACACGATGGAGGCAAGCACCGTTTGTTTTAGAAGTCTTTTATAACTAGTAGTAGAAGGGTCCTGATAAATTTCCATATTATGAGCTTAGGAATAATACATAGTGTAATGAGAAGCAAACAGTGCAAAGAAGGTTTTGCCTTCTCAGTGGTGACCATTCATGACTGAATCGTTATGCAAAGCATGTAACAGATAAGGAAACAAACAAAAAAACCCCAAAAAACAAACAGAAAACCTATCAGAATTAGTTCTTTGCATGTGACTCTATATAATGAGTCACAGCACCCTGAATACGTTGAGTGGGAATCAACTAAATGTATTACAATAAAAGGTACGGCCTTCTATGCAGAACAAACACTATTCAGAATATCTCAATTTGGCATTAAAGAAAAAATTAAAAGGTGTCCTTTTCTACACAGGTAATATTTTATAGATTAACAAAGCACACAGCAATAAATCTGGTCTCCATAACTGTATCCATATTTATTTAAAGATATAGCAACTCAAAATGTGTCATTTTAAACATGGTATTTGAGCTTATTCTGAAGAAAATTAGCAACATTTATGGTAAAGTGCTTTGACAATGAGGACATATATAAATTCTACTTTATATTATCAATATTTTATTAAACAGTCAAATAGATACCCAGCTGAACACTACCTCACTGAAATCAGAAAATTGGTTGTGGGTGGGAAAGATAGGTAGGAGAACAGAATAGATGAGGTCAGTTCTGGGTCCCTCTCTTCCTCAGACCTATGACTTTCTGAAGAATTTCAGTTACTTCTATAAAGTCACCCTGCCAACTTAAATTAGGCTTTTTCATCTTCCATTAAACACATAGGAAATACTAATTAACGATTGTTTAACCAGTGAACAGTTATATAAAAGGCAGACACAAGTACCTTGTGCTTGTAAATACACTCTAAGTAAGTGAAAAATATCTGCTAAGGGCTTGTAGGTATGTGTTTATGAGTAAAGTTTCTCACATACAGAATACTTCTACTAAATACAAAGGTATATATGAAAGTTGACTTCCCAGAGAGCTAGAAATTGTAGAAATTACTCGAACTCTAGGAGGGCTCTGGGTGACAAAATCTAAGTTAGGAGGGACTAAAATGAGCTGGGCTTCTCAGGACGACTCAGATTCACCCATTCCCAGGTCAGGATTAAGGTGAAACCACACCAGGGATCCTTTAATTCACAAAACTCAACTCTTACTTGCTCACAGCGGGAACTAGCGCCAAAGCCCCTCAGGAGCCCGTGTAATCCGTGGTCACCACAGATCTGTCAATTCGGGGCGGAGAATGAGGCGAGCCCTCCCAGCGGGGCAGGAGCTTCAGAGCGGACCCCCTCGCTTCCCAGGCTCCCTCTCGGACAGGACAGGAGAGGAGGCCGCCGGCGGCTGGGTCCGCTCCCAGTCCCAGACCTGATCAGCGGTGAAGTCTAGGCATTATGGGGCAAAAAAAAAGAGAGAAAGCTCTCACCGGCCCTGGCTCCAGCGCTGCTCACCTTAGCCCAGGGGTCCCGTCCCGGCGAGTATATGCACGCGGGGCTTCAGTTCGCGCCCTTTTATCCCCTCCTGGCCCCTCCTTCGGGCGGGCACTCGAGCTCATTAGGCTAATGAGATGTCATGGGCTTTCAGAACCTTCGGGAAACGGGTCGGTGGGTTTAGGGATTACTGGAGTACCTTCTCTCTCCTTGCAGACATGGCCGTTGTTTGGCCTTTGCCCGTACGGGGCGAGCTGCCCCGCTCAGCACCTCAGAACCGGGAATCTGCGCGGCCTCCGCCTTATTCAGGTGCGTTGTTAGGCAGAAGTTGCCCCGCCACGATGTTGGAGACATTAACTCTTTCAGTGCCTCACAAACACTAAGCTCGTTTTGGCTTAAACTAGGATTTAAGAGCAATCTGAGTCTTTTCTGCATCTCCCATTTTTAGCAAACCTCTCATATGTTCTCCCTTTCTTTTTGCCTTTGACAGTGTTAACCCCTGAAGCTGTATCAGAATTTACTAGCTTTGTGTTTACAGGAAAGTGGGTAGGTTGAAGATGTAAAATATTTCAGAAAGAGGTAAAAGCTCGTATAAGACTGATGTTTCAGGCTACTGACAATGAAGAGTGACTACACAGTATGAATAGTAACTCAAGGAGAAATTTTAATACACTAAAAATGTTTTTAAAATATCTTAAACATATAGGTTGTCTGGAGCAGCTGTACATCATCTAATCCTAAGTATCACTCCTGTCACCCTAAAATATTCCATAAATCACAGGGAACATTATAGTAACAAGCAACTTAAGGATAAGCAAACAATTTTCCTTTCCTTGGTATTGTCACCATGATTATTCTGTTTCTTCAAGTTCTTAAAAATGTTACCTACCTTCAGCAGAAAGTTGTCTACTTACTTTAATGGTTTGTGGACTACACTACGCTGCTCCAGTTGCCATGGCAGGTGAAAAACTAAGAAAATTGCAAAATTAAAAACTAGAGGGGTGTGTGTGTGTGGGTGTGTTTCTTTTGGTATTTGTTTACCTATTAAATTACCATAGATTTAACATTGTTTATTGCTTGGCACAACTGCTTCCAAAAGAAACACTGCTTCTGTATGTATTCTAAGAGCAAATGCTATTTGCTATTCTGCTTTCCATGTCAGGACTCAGAATGAGCTTCCACCTCATGGCTTTTTCAGAGCAATACTGCAAAGTCAACATTTGGAAAAAAAAGATGGAAGGGCTCAGATATGTATTTAGGTATGTAAAGTTCTTTCTCTGTTTGCATTTTTATAGAGAAATAGTTCACATCTGACTTCAGTTGTGTTGGTAAAATGCATGAAGACTGGCCAAGTGTCATTCTCTGAGGTGTATGAACACTTAGATTACTAGTCTGAAGGACACTGACCTGACCGTCATTGCATAAATATCACTTCAATCAAGGAAAGTCATACCAAATTGAAGATAGTTCTTTCATTAACTTGTAAGCTAAAACTTGTCCAATGAAAGAGAAGATTAATGTGTTTGCCTTGAGGAAAGTATTCTCTGAATATCAATTTGTGTATTTGCTTTCTTCTTCCCTTAAAAAGTCTGTAGAGACGCCTTGTGGGTTTGAATCTGTTTTATCTGAACTGTTTGTTACTGGAATGAATTACAATGCAGTTCTTCCAGCAGACTCATGGAGAAAGAATCTAAGCTCTTATAAAAAGAGGAAATAATGGCTACACAGTTGGTTTTCTGTCCTATGCTTTTGTAAACCAATGTTATGCATTAAAAGCTGAAAGCGTAGAAAAAAAGAAAGTTGGAATCTAAATGTAGAATTTGGTTTGAGAAGGGGAAAGCTGTTGGTTTACACTAACAATAAGCCAAACACAACCTTGAAAAGGGTTTACTAAGCCATCTGATTTACACTGTGTGATGAATGAGATGAATTTGACCTATAGTTTAGGTTTGTCAGGGAACATCAGGATATTGAGAGACTGAGGAGTTCAATAGGGTCTTCATTTCTCCATGGATAACTAGCCTTCAGAAAATAGTTCTGATTTTTGTTCCAGTCTTTTGTGCAGTTGATGGATGAGTTTCAAATACTGGTCTCTACTGTTTCTCTCTGACTCTCCCCAGCTGGAGGCAGAAGACATGAGAAGAAAACTAACTCCCTTGGGACAGGTAAATCACACAAAATATATAACAGAAATGACAGCAGTGAGATAAAAATCTGGAATCCATCTCCAGCTTCATTATTTCCTAAGGAATGATAGGACACAGAAGTCAAATTTATAGAGAAATGTTTTCTTATTATTATACTTTACATGAATACACACACACTAAAACTCAGAGCTAACAGAATGGTGAAACAGCAATAGCAGCCCAGAACTCATCAATATAGATTTCAGGTATCTGTTGTGGCTGGTACACATGCTCTTAAATTAAAATTTCCTCTGAATAACATGTTGGTAATGGTGGGGTTTTTGTTTGGTTTTTGTTGGGTTTTTTTTACATAGTTCTTCCCAATGAATATCCAGAGACATACCTATGAACTTATAGAATGAATATTTTAAACTACTTCTTATTACTTTATCCTCAGGGAAGCAAATACACATTAAAACAGTTGCCTTCCAGAGCATGAAAATGTTATAAATTCATATACAATTTTTTCATTGATAGTTGCTATAGTAATTGTAGTCACTATCCAGGGCAAAATCATTCATATTAAGTTGAGATGAAGCTTTACTGCCAAGAGCAACATACATCACTCCACTGTGTGATGTATACTTCTGTGGTTATAAAATGAATGGTGGCCACATGCTAGCATATCTTCCTGATGAAAAAGAGGTGTTTTCTGATCAACCGGGTTAATGTGTGATAACTAACACACTCTAAAATCCTAGTGAAAACAAAACTTAGTTAGAAATAGGTTCATTTCGCTGACTGACAGCTCATCTTCCAAAGATGAGACTGGAAACTAAAATTTAAAGCACTGTTGAATACTAAAACCCCAAACTTACAGAGCCCCTGCTATATATAGTATTTTATTCTTTCTCTTACCGCCGTTTTTTTTCTTCTGTGTTGCAAAAGCTTCAAGACACAAATCTTTCTCTTAGTTTGTATATACCTTCTCTCTCTCCTCTCTCTCTCCCTGTCCTGCAATTTTCTGTCTCTTTCTTCCCCCTCGCTTCCAATTAAAATACCTCCTTCCTCACAGATGCCAACTATCACTTCTTTCAAAGAAGGTCCAATTTATGCATATTAAACTAAACTGATAAATTATTCTCAATTTGCATTTAGAGTAAAATAAAGAACTGCATACCCAAATATTGGCAAATCCTTCCCAGTTATAATTGTTGGTCCAGTAAAAGATACTATCTTTATCCACAGACTTGTCTGTCTTCTAATGTTAGACCAAAATAGTTTCAACAGAATATCAGAATAATTTCCGTTAGGTCCAGTAGGGTTTTTAAGTGTAAATACTGGTAAGAAGATATGTCTCCATTTCTATATGTAAAATGATCTAATTGGAGCATTGTGTAACCAAGTGTCAGAGAAGTGTACTAAAGTATAATAGTAACAGTGAAAATACCATTTATGGTAATTGGCTTATACAGGTATTCATAATAAAACATTTCTGATTCCTGCCAGTTTCAAAGAATAAAACGTACTATCTGTAAAGATAAGTTTTGCCTCAGAACCTTCTGGACACTTTGATGAAAAGTGCCATAGAGATTTTCCTATTACTCATTTTTGCAAGTATTAAAATACATCCAACATTTAAAGATAAACTACTGGAAATTGATGTTTGATTTAAGCTACTGACAAAATCCATTTATTATATCAAAAGGTTAAACACAGAGGTTTCCTCAGTACTTTTTCTGGTTAACTATGAATACTTCAAGCTTAAATAATACTTATTTTTTGATCAAGATGATAGATGACATAAATTAACAAACTTTCAACTTTGGTATTGGGTCATTAGTTAACATTCGCAAAGCACTTAGGAAAAGTCAAGCATCACACATGTATCATGCAGTAAAAAACTTGAAATTTCACTGGTAGTTCTTCTGACAGAACCATTCTCAAATTCCTGACAAACATTCCCCTTCATCTACTTTCTTACTTGTTCCTCAGTTCCCACACTTGCATGGAATACTGTAGCTATCTTGCTGTATTGAAGGCAAGGATGATTTCAGAGAGAAAACAGTTGTTAAATAACATCAGGGTAGAGACCTATGTGCTAACAGGTGCCCTGAAAGCTTGATAAGCAAGCTTATGAGAAAAATTTAACATACTTATTCTTCTTCATTGTTATTACCAATATTGTCAAGAATAATAGAAGGGGATAAAAATAAATGCAAGCCTTTGCTTAGGTGAAGTTCTTGCCATCTTAGGAGATGGCAAGAACTGTGCTTTTCTTCAGCATAAACTTGTGTACCTAGTGACTTGCAAAATGGACCAGAGATGACAGAAATTGCCAAATCCATACAAACATCCCATATAATCTCCAACCATCTCCACCTACTCTTAAACTGATGTCATTCACATGGCAGATTAAGGTAACCATAGGGTTCTTCTTGAAAAGTCCTACACTCTGTTTTCTACGTAAGTAGACCACTTCTCTAAGGCACAGCAGTTACACAGTGGGATATCAGTATCCATCATCAAACAATGTGCAGTTCAATCAGAGAATATACAATTTCAAACACTTTTTTTGCTTCTGTTTTTCAGAACCATTTATTAGTTAGTATACTTGATTTTGTAAAACCATTTCTGAAGCGCTTAAAACTTCTGAAGCATTGAAAAATGAACCTATGAACATACTTCTGGGTTCATTCAGTCTGTTCAGAAGCCCAAGCATTAGTAAATTAAGTGATGTTATGGTGAGGTAATTTTTTTCAGTTAATTCACTGTACTTTCTGGATCACCTGTATAATTATTACTACACAGAGTAAACATTCTCAAACCAAAGAGAAATAGAAAATACAGATGATAAATTTATTTCTGTTCTATCTCCTTTATAAAGTCCTAGAAAGAAGTGTACATTTTCCAAATAAATATGGTTGTTATTTCAATTACTAGGTACTACTGACATGTATTTGAATGTTTATGAACCAAACCGGTGCTGAAAGAAATGTATGTTTTAGCATTCTCTATGTAAGAATCTAAACAATGGCATCTTAGAAATTATGGGGAATCCAAAAATGAGATTTAAAGTCTCTACAGAAGAATTCCTGATTTTTTTTTTTATTTTTTATTTTTTCCAAAACAGAAAGACAAATTATCCAATTCAATCTTTAATGTAAGATACACTTACTGGAATGGAAGGAGTAAGAGAAAGAACATCTGAGGCTCCAGATATGATCTGAATCTTATAGTTCTTGACAAACTGAAAAACCAAACCAAACCAAAACCTTAAATAGATATTCTGTTAATAACTGTCTAGCCTCTAGCTTTAAGTAAGTCTCTTTATAGGGTTTGCACTGATCCCATGAACTCATTCATTCTCTTCAGTAATTAAAACAAACTGTCTCTTTTATGTAGGTTTCTTAAAAGTTTCATCAATCGAGCAGTTTAGTTTGAAGTCTACATACCTCCTGCTGTTACATAAAATTATTCTGGAGCATTAAAGCTAAAAAAACTTCCAATCATTCAAGCAGAATAAATGCAGAGACATTTTTGCATCACTTTATTTATTCTGGATGTTGGCCAAATTAACTTGTAATTCTAAAAAAACCACAGCTGCCAGTGCAAAGTAATTTGAAGTGACAACATATCACTCTAAATAGCAATCACAGCAAAAGGTGTTACAATTTGTATACCCAAGATTGGTCTAGCATTTATTTTTATAACTACTTTTTTTTTTTTGTAGGATGAGGAGAGATTTGATCAAGGAAAGTCAAACTATGGTTCAAGCATTTAATTTAGAAGGGATAAAATAAAAATATTTACAGTTTACATATGTATGCATACTCTGAAAACTCTCTTGGAATTTCTGCTTTATTCTGTAGAAGAAAAACAGGGAAAGAGTTACAGCTACTCCTAGGCTATAGTGGCTCTCAGAGGCTGAATATCTGCATATTAATACAACAGAAAAAAACAGTAAAGGCAGTAAAAAAACATAAGTACAACTGGTATTTTCACTAACATAATAACTTGCAAAGAACATTAAATCATAGCACTGTGTATTCTTTTATTGCAATTGTGGGTTAATAGAACTGTAACTCTGTTGTTTATTTTATTCCTCTTAAAGTTATAGTTTGCAATTAGTTGGCATCCTGGATGAACAGGTAGATAGATGCAGTTTTGCATGTGTATATGTTGCATGTTTAATTTCTGGCAATTATGTCAAAGGTATTTTTAACAGTTATTTTATTGAGTAGAATTGGTCTGGAAAATTATAATTCCTAAAAAAACCCCACATAATAAAACAAATTCAGAAAAAAACCCCAATTTGTTTAATTTCTTTTTAAAAATAGTCAAATTTAGTTACATGGATTTTTAAACAATAAAAAAACTGTATCCACATTGAATGAGATATCAATCAGTAAAAAGCTAGTGATTCGTTCACCTCAAAATATTTTAGGGGAATAGTGAAATAGATGAAAAATGTTTTTAAATCCTCTTTACTATAAACACAAATGCAGAAAATCGAGAATTTACTCAGTCTTCTTGTAATCATGTATTTCCAGTGGAATTTGTTTGTTTGTTTGGCTATAGTAGCTGATCCTGTATAGAAATGCCAGAGGCAGCTCCCACCGGGAGCAGCAGTCACCTGAGCATGGGAGGTTGTGGGAGAGAAAGGGGTCCAGCTGCCTGGGCTTGCTGAGTTATACCAGATGACCTTACTTCAGTTAGGCCCTGAAGTAAGATATCCTTAAAGTTTTCTGGTTTATCAGGCATCTTTTTTCCTACCCTTGTGCCAGATCTTCTCCATGGAGCATGGAAGACCTCAAGGCTTAATGGTTTAGAGAAGAAGTGAAAATGAAGAATGCTTCTGTAGCCCAGTAGCACTCTCAAGAGTATATACTTACACAAATTACTGATTAGTATGCTTGCATGGGTTATGCTCCCTGCCCCCAGTAGTGCTCATGTATTTTACATAACTAATTAAGCAACAAGGATCAGAATCCTATTTCACCACTCTTATATAAGTATCCCAAATAGTATGCTACAGAGTCACTTTCTCATTGCCTCCCCATAATTATTATTGAATCCTTTTCTGTGCACTGGCAGTGGAGAGTGGAGAGCAGCTGAAGTCCAGAATAGCTGATGATTATTTCTTGGCAATTCAAGTGTTTGAGTGCCCTCCAGCTGAAGGTGATAAATAAACTCCCCTTCTGAGCAGTTTTGTGCCTTCTGGACCTTACAAAGATTATTAGCTCCCTTTACATGGTCAGTAATGCAGTGTCCAGGCAAATGAACTTTGAAGGCTCTCTGGAGTTTATATGCTGTCTATTCCTTAAACCTTTACCCAGCAAGCATCAGAATGTGAATTTTAGTCCTCAGCTACAGCAGCACAATTCCTGTATAAATCCAACAAGTTCTCCAGATTATTCTAGATATACCATAATGTTAGATTTAATTGAAACAAACAAATACTGATAATGCCAAAATGTATCTATGTGGCCATGCATGGTAAGGAAGTGATAGACAGTGTTTCAAAAAGCTATGTAATTTTAAATATGTTTTTTATTTTCCCGATTAACTATGTAATTGGCTAAACATAAATATTTTGAAAATGCATATCATTTATTTGATTGACAGTAATGGCTTCTTTGGAACCAACCTAGTCAAGTGAGTCAATATATACACTGAATACATAAATAATTTGGAAACTATTTAAGTAACTGGTGAAATTAAATAGCTGCATATATGCATACCAGCTGCACAAGAGGAGACTGTTAAAACTGTAGTAATCATCCTGCTAGGCAGGCATACTGTTTTCCATAATATGTTTCTACGGTTTTGTGCCCAGAATGCTTTTGAAAACTTATTCCTCTTTTTCCTGTTTGGATTAGTAACTTGGCTATCAAAACCTGAAGAGGATAAGAAATGTATGTGGCAGGGGAGCCAAGACTCCAAATTGTCAGAACAGTGCTGGGAACGTATGTTAATTAATCTGTCTTTTTCTGTTCCCACAACAGTCAACATATGTAGAGTGGGGTTCAGATGAAATAAGAGTTAAACAGTACACGGAAAATATACTCATGCCATCTCAGTCTAATCTTGTATGCAATGTTATGGAAGGATTATGTCCTGACTGGATTTGAAAGAAGAGGAGACCATATGGATCAGTTCAACGAGGACATCTTGTGTTTGTAAATAATGTGACATAAAGGAAGGAATTGATTATAATTTGCTTTGTTGTAAAACTGATATAATGCTACTCATTTATTTATGCCTGACATTTAACATGGTTAATTTAAGCGTATTTCCTTTTTTCTTATAAAAAAAAGTATTGGATCCAGGAGAAAGATAATTCTGGTATATTTTATTTGAAATTGCAAGTCATGGATTTTCAGAGCTTGTGACAATTAAGTAGAAAGAATACTAACACATGTGCCATGAGATGCAATCTCTACCCTTTTGTGAGTGATCAGCAAACCCCAACAATGGAAGAAGGCTCAGAGAAGATAGGCAAGGATGATATGCTCATGAAGCTCCGAAAAGAATGTAGAAAGTGACCACAGCTATCATAAAGGAAGCTGAACTTCTCTCAACATCAAGAGGCCTGGGAGGTGGACTTTGTCATAAATAATGAGCTGTATCAGTTGAATGGGTCAACTAGTTATTATGTAAGTGGTCTTCCTAAAATAATCAATGAAAAGTATTACCTTCCTAAGCCAGTCAGATCAACATGGTGGAATTGTATATATGGCTCAGGCCAACATAGAGTATAAAAACCAAGCAACCAACAGAATGAACTTTGAAGAGAGCAAAGGGCTTAAGCTGGCTTCAAGCCATGCACTCCTTCCCAGTGACTGGGGATGCCCAGTGTCGTGGCGGTGAGCATGTAAAGATTGGTAATGGGAATCATGTTTGTATTGTGATCCAACTATATATTGCAATTGCTATATTGTGCTTGTGTTGTGAATTCAGTATACTGCTGTATCACTTTTCTACATCAAAATCCCATGTAATGTCAATTATCTTCAAATAACTAAATTTAGTATTAAAACAGTAAATCTTCCTCATGTGGAAAGTCTAAAAGAAACAGAGAGTATTGGACTATGACACCAAGTAGTTTATATTTGTGAAGGATACCTAGTATTATGAAATTACCACATTTTAAAAGTAATCATTTTATTAAAGCCAGCATTGGTTGTGTTGAAGGAAATGTCGGAATTATAGCAAAAATAGTGATACTATACAGTTCAAGAAATTAAAGTTAAATCACTATGTTGACTTAAATAAAATATTTACTTAGGGCTAAATTTAAAGCATGTGTTTAAAAGCCTTATCTGAATCAAGAATTGCTAATTTGCTTTTCCAGGTCTTGTTTAAGCAAAGTAGTTATCACATGTCTGAACTGCAAGGAGAAAGAGCATTTTCAAGATGGATTTGAAATACAAAACTGTCAATATTGACGTGAGGCATGTTTCAGGATAACTTTCGGTTCCTTTACATGGAAATTCTTGACTTCTGAAATGAGTTTGCTGAACTTCTATAATCAACAGGGAGAAGTCATAATTGTAAAGAAAATGTTATCTAGTTTAATGTCACTGTGTAAAATAGGCCAGTTGATTCAAATTTCATATAATCTTTAATACATACTGATGTGTCCAACTACCCAGAATGTCAGGGTTCTAGATTTCTTCACAGGGCCTGGAATTTTTGAGAACTATGTTTCATACATTCCTCATTAACCTCGCCTTTGCTTGTTCCTTGATTATAGGCAGCCCACTGAATCAGAGCTCTTATGCCAAGAGAACATCCTTAGGATCTAGTTTGACCTCCTGTGAAACATAAGCATAGAATTTCACTATGCACCTGATGCTATAACACTAGGTTAAGTATAGTCTGTTTTCATAATAGTTACCTATAACAGATGATGCAGAATGACTTGTATTCCTAGACAAGTTGATCCAAGATTACCATATATTCACTATTATTATATAAGATACAGTCAATAATATATATGTTATATATAGTGCATATATATCTATATGTAGGTATACACACACACATATATATTTCAATAAATATAGATAAATATCCAGCAGAACACTTCAGCATTTTTTACTACAAAAACAGTGCAACAATTTAATCTAATTTCATGTTGGTTAGCAATAGGACTTCATAAACACATGAAGAAAGGGAATAATCAGCATATCGAATAACAATTGTTACGTAAAATATCCTTCTGTCTGATGTCTTCGACTAGGTAACTGAACAAATTAGAGAGCATGAAGATTTTTCTCTTCACTTTATGGCCGTGTTTACCTTCCCCTTAAAAAGAATGGTACAGATACCATGTACACAGTATATTTTTCCATTATATAAATTTGGAAAACCATCAAAACATTTAGTGTGTTATTTTTTTTCTGTAAGTAAGTGACTTTCTATGATGAAATTGTAATATCTTCTTTCAATTTTGGCAAGTTCTGATTTTTGTCTCATTTTTTGTTTAAATTCACTTTTCCTTTTGAATTTTTCCATTTCTGAAATGTTGAAAAGAATTTACATATTCCAAACCAAACAAACAATTTTGTCAGAATAAAACATTCTGCTCTGAAAGCATTTGTCTGATTTTTCAGTTCACTGAAAATGATGCTGACTTTTCTTTCCGTTAGAACTTTTATATTTGTTCATACAATTGAAAATTAATTTTAAAATCAGTTATTTCCTAATCTTTACTTAGCATATCATATATTCTTCATTGGTTTTATATGTATTTAAATTGAATTTAGTGAAACAGTGGGTCTGTTTTTTTATCTCTGGACCTGGCATAAGATAGGATTATTCTTTCCTTGCTTTGCAGACAGAAAGGCTGAAAAGGAGAAGCTGTAAAGAGCTCCTTGAACTCTTTAAGTTTCCATTTTTCTTCAGTAAGCAAAGCCTATATAAAGTACTATAAAGTCATACGCTAAGTTAGAATTAATATTTGAAGAACATTAGAACAGTCTATGCTTTTCAAGTCAAAGCATGAATGCAATTCTGCAAAAGAATATCTGTACAATTTAAATTTTTGTTGTATTTCGGTTTACATGAATAATTTGGAGAGCATTTTTGTTTTGCATCTACGTATGATATGCTTGTTTGCACAAATATGAACATTTAAAAGAAAAAAAAAGTTTGTAACTGTACTTCATGTATCTCAGGTTCTAAGCAGCTTTTTTCATCTGGTTGGATATTTATAGTGCTTAATTTTAGGCAACTAATTTAAGCGCCCAGATTAGGATCTTAGTATTCCTCTGTAATCAGTGAAGAGAGATGTGGACTTTTCCAAAGGATGATTCATAGTAAAAGCATAACTGAATTATTCAGGCTGCACTGTCAAAATAGTCATACTTCCCTAGTAATCTATACTCCATACCCATTAATAAGCACCTTTAGCACTGCATATTTTTGATGTGGGTCTAGCAAATTGTGACTTGGTGCTCAGGGAAAACAAGAACCTTAAATCCAGATGACTTTCAAGGAGGGCAAGTTCTAAGACAGAAAGCCCTGTTTGTAGATGCAATATCATTTTACAAAGATCCCTAAGGGTAGTTGGTGGCAGATCTGTTTTGTGAAGTCTAACTATCTACCAAATTATTCAGATCATTTTATTCACATACATCCTCTTATTTGTGAGAGGAAAAACATAGTAGGGTGTAGAAACCAGACATACTTTTAAAATCTGTTCTACTTCCTGTTCAGAAAATTTAGTAATGTAGTACATGCACAGGCACAAGAATAATAATGTCCTATTCCCTTCAGTCCTCTTTAAGATAGCATTCATCTTAAAAATAGTGGTATTACTAGATCTTTATGCACATTTTTTCTCTCCCCCCCCCCCCCCCCTTTAATAATATATTATTATTATCCTATTCCTCTTGGTGACATCTGTTAATTTCATTTGGCTGTGCAATGTGATTACATTTACCCAATTTCTTAATGATTACATTGTGAATAATTAATACTTTTATATTCAGTTTCATTGCCAGGAAAACATTTATCTAAATTACACAGAAAACCTTTTCATGTAATCAGCTGAACACATAACTGTTTCCTCTTTTCAAATTAGTCTTAACTGTTAAATGTAAAAGTTACTTCTGGAAAATTCTGTTATTCCAACAGTGCATTTATTAAGCCTTATTGTGCCCAGAACTGTCCCCATAAGAACACACAGTCTCTGCCCTAAGTAGTTTTCATGCATCAGGAAAAAAAGGTGAAAAGATGATAGCAACTAAAATTACATGATTTGCAGGCTCAAGTCTTTTTTGTGCAGAACTGTGCCCTCAGCACTGATTGCCCTTGTCAGTCTATTGTTTCTTTGTATTTTTTATCTATTGAATATTCTTTTTACCCATCAATATGTTTATTTTACAAGTGATCATCAAGTCTTCAAGAATTTCTTTCTTAAACATATTGAGTAAGATTTTCATTAGTTACTAATTATGTTATATCTCCCCTTCACCTCTAGTTTCTAAGTTTATCTTCAGGAAAGAGGGACTGCTTTCAACAGTCACAAGCAGTTGTTTCCTGAGAAGCAAATCCGTATAAAAGATTGAAGTTGATCCCAAGATGCCAGGCACCAGTGATGAATACATGTTTCTGAGAATCATTAGTCTGATTCAGCTGCTAGTAATTGATAGCTTTGGTAGGGCTGCATCAGTGGACAGAGTAATAGTAATAGAAATACAAATTCTGCGTATATTCACATGTTGGATTATGGAGTACAATTTAATCAGTTAAAATGCAAGATCTCATTTTGCTTTCTGGACAGTGAAAGCCCTGGAAATTTACATAGACACTGGCAATTTGGCAGGCCGCTATCTTAGTGAGATGAATTGTACATATAGGTAGAAAGAAAAAAATCACAGCCTGATGCATTCTGTAATTGCAAAGTGGCACTGAGGAAACAATGTAAATTAGTAAACCTATAGTCTCTGAATCTATTTCTAGATATTCAGTATCTATTTTAGCATTACTGAGCTAATATCTAAACTGAGACAACTACTAATGGAGATTCTGTAAGTATGATCTGTGCTTATTTTCAGCAAATCTATCAAAAACCCCCACCTTCATCCTGGAGTACTCTTTGCAATCAGTTGCACTATTGTTATTAATGTGATACCTGAAGACTGTTTTCATTGCCCCAGTTACTACAAAAATACTTTCTTCTTGAGTCAGTCTTGTTTCTGATTTAAAAAAAAAAAAAGATTCTGAAATACAGCAGCAAAATAATAACCACATCTGACATTCAAATTAAGATACATTATTATTTCAGGGAGCACTGTTAAAAGACTGAGAGGAATTAAATAAAAAGGAACAAACAAAGACAAAAAAAAAAAGACTTTGGAGGTCTAGGATTAAGAATGCTAGGTATTGAATGAGTGGTATTTTTCAGTGGCTATGGAGATACAAAAAAAGCTAATTGGTACAAGGACTGTAGTAAATGTAATAGCTTTTACTACAATTTGTCTAGTATTGAACTGTGGCCACATAACAGTTGAATGAGGCTCTGTTTGTAGTCAGCAGAGAAAGATAATGGCACAGAATGGAGGAAGGAGAAATAAAAGATTTAAGGATCCAGAATCGAGGAATGTTAGAGCTGAGATTACTCACCAAATGCCCAGGCTAGAACATCAGACAGACAACTTTCCTTTTTCTAAAATGATTTTGTGTTGCACAACTGGAATAAATTTAGGGTAGACCATTTATCTTACACAGATGCAAAAGGAAATAATGAGTAGAATAAAGCTGCACAATGTAATAGGGACTAGAACCTGCTCCTGGTGTCTTCAAGTTCTTTGCTAAAGCGTTTGAAGTAGAGACATACATGGAAAGATGCAACTCCCCCATTTGGTAGGTAATAAAGCTGGAAGATCCCCAAGTGGGGAGCAGATGTATTTAAACAAAAGATAGGCAACAAATTATTTTCTGTCCTGTGATGACACAGTTCAGCTGTTAATGCTTACAGTCTTCCCCAAGACAATATCACTTCTGGAACTAGCTTTCCTTTGATTCTTCCTAAGTGGCACAATATAGTGTTAAGTCTCCAAATATGGTGGAATGTTGAATCATAAACTCCTACTGAAAGCCCTAGGCCACTAGGAAGAGTTTCAGATAAATTGCTTATCTCATCTGTACTTCCAAGCCTTTAGAGGTTCACCCATTTCTAATGTACCATGAGAGCTGTGGGAAAATAATCCTTGCTGCTGGCAAAACTCATGAAAGTCATGTTTTGCCAGGGAAATCAAGGCCTTTGATGGCACAGGAGGGTGGGGGTGGGGAGGTGGGGGCTGGAAAAAATTGACAAGGAATATCCAAAATTAGCGGAACATGGAATTAATTCTAAGAGCTACTGTTTTATGAGATGAAGGTATGTTTGCTATTCTGTATGTAACACACCAGTTATATTTTGTTATTGTTCTTGTGTGTGTACATGATGCTACGATACCTGAAGTTGTGTCTTTTATTTAAATATAAACATATTAAGATTTTCACTGGATTTAATAGGTGATGATAAGATTTTTTTTGCTTCCACTCTGAAATAAAAGAGTGCGGTGTAATGCACCTCATCCCAATCCAGTGCAGTTAACTTTCATTAACTTTGAGTTTTGAGGCAGGCTTTCATTTGTTTTTCTCATCCTGTATAAATAAAATAGATACAGAAATAGTCACTTACACTTTGCTGACTTTTAATTTTCTTCTTTATAAATCATTGTCATAGAGTGATTTTCCCCCTATATTTATAAAGGGTTGAGAAGAAAAACTGAAATGTTCCTACTTGAAATCTCTAAAAATAACATATTGTGTTCAAAATGCAACTCTGCCAGAACAGTATTCAGGCTTCAGAATAAAACACTGCCATATTAGAGAATTTGGGGATTCAGACTGTTAAGGCATGTTAGGAGTGGCTGCCTCCTCCAGCAGCACCAACCCAAGTCTCCCTCCTCCCTGACTGCTGGAGCCCAGACTGGTACCTCTCTGCCCAGGCTGAGAAATGCAGCTGCTGCTTTCCCATTTTCAGGGGGGCAGAGAGTGAAATTACACAGAAAAAAAACCCCAATAGTTAAGAAAAAAGTATTTATATAGCAAAAAGATAGTTTAGACCACGGTGATCAGGTGCAGGGCTGAGTCAGGCAAGTGTACTGACTGGCCCTGCTTACATGCAACTGGCCCCTTTTATCCCCTCTCGTCTCTTGTCTTCCCACACTTGTTCCTCCCTGATCTCAGGTAATGCCCCCTTTTTCCCATCTTTGGCCTTTACCCTAAGCATCCCATAGTAAGTTTCACACATTCCCACAGACCCCACTCAAGTAACCCCTAATACTCTCGCTACTTTATTTCCCTATGCCAGTTACAATGTCAGGGTGACCATCTTCAAGGCTATGCCTGAGTAGTTCCTTTATGGCCCATCCATCAGTGGCTGAAGAGTTCTGATCTTCATTATTATCACTGTTACCAATTCTTCTTGGGTTTCTGTATCTGTATGTTTAATTAGCACATTCTTTGTTGCTTATTTCTCTTACACTGAATAGTCTTTAACCAAGTAACTTAAAGAAGCACATGCCCTCACTTCCCCATTCGCTTGCACAGAATGTAAGCATTGTTCTGTAAACTAATAAAATAAGATCAAATTCTTGATCAAATATGCTGTTCAGGTGTTCCATCTCCAAGTTCATGAGTGCATCACTCAGTTAACAATTTCTGTGATTAAAGGAGTTTCCCTTATTTTCCTTATTTCTTTTGATTATTTAAAGACTTCTTAAATGGGGATAATAAAAATCAGAGCTTTTGATTCATGTGATTTTTCTTTTACCTTCTAAATTTATTTTCTGTCAAGGTCAATTTAATATTATTGTTAAAAGTATCACCCACTTATATATATGAAATGCCCAGTCTCTATAACTCTTTAATGGTATTACAATTCTTGATATTCAGATAGATTTGTGTATAATGGTAGTAGTTAGAAGGAGCTGTTGAGATTGCTATTCTTCCATGTACAACTCAATCTAATCTCCAGTAAAACTAGAATGCTATGATCTCTAAGGAAATCATTAAACCCTGGCAAGTTGAACACAGCACTTGGAGATGGAAGAACTGAACAGCATATTTGATGAAGTATTTGATCTTATTTTATTAGTTTACAAAACAATGCTTATATCTGCTCACACACCCAGACATGGCAAGGGCTTTCTTTTGTCTTCTTTTTTTTTTTTTTTTTTTTTTAATATGAATTTGGTTGAATCATTGGCAACATAATTTTCTTCTTTCTAATCATATGTTGCTTTGCTTGACTGCTACACTACATACCCTCAAATTAGCTAATTTTAATGATACTCTTTTATGTATTTGTTGAAATGCTTTAGGCTCCTGCAGTCTAATGTTATCCTATTAGGACAGAGTGATCCTCTGTTACTGGTTAGCTGCAGAAACTGCTGAGCAATCTCTGTTATTACTGATGAGAGGGGCCATGACATAATGTTCTCAAAAGTATTATAAATTCTTGTGGCATTTAAGATATTTACATTAGCCTTCTCCTCCTTAAATATGTATGTATATTACAAAAAATTATTTCAGGATAGCTGAAGCATTTAGGAAATTTTAATCCCTGGATCTTGTCTCATATATATATTATAAATATCTTCTCTCATAGTTTGAAATTAAGTAATTTTCAAGTGCAAAATATAATAGCCGAAGTGGTAAAAATATTTCCATTGGACATATGGAAAATATTAACTCCCTGTGGAGCTAGTTACTTAGGAATGCAGAAATGTTCAAAGAAGCCAGCTGTTGGTTTTAAGTTTTTAATCATTAATTCTTGATTTGTTAAAAACTTGCCAGATATACTTCTCTCAATACATTTCTGTGACATAAAAATAATTTCAGAATGAATGGTTTTAAATTATTGAAATATTAATATTATTAGTCACTATTTTTTGTGATTCCATTTTGGTACGGAGAGTTTTCAGAATATAAAAAACTTCTTTTAAGGCACAAACCCCATTTTCTATTAATTTCTGCCAACTTAGTTTGCAAATGACACCACGGCAACGTCAGGTGTAGGCAATAGAGGCAGTTCCATAAGATACAAGGATGATGGTCAATGGGAATACCATAAGCGTGGCAAAGTGAGAGAAAGAGTGCGACACTTTCCAGGTTTTGGAGCGGTGGCATGTGCTACATTAGAGGGGCCAGCAGATTGCTCAGCTGTCATAGGCATTTTCCTCAGGGAGTCAATGTACTATCTGATTCCAACAACAAGTGGCTCCATGCCTTACTGCTTGTCCATCTTGTCTGGTTTTCTGCTTGCCTCAGCAGCTACTCTCTGACATGTAGAGGACCATGAATTTAGTAGACTGTCCAGCAGCCAGAAGTGGACAGAAGACAGAGAAGAGCGATATAGACTAGAAGTTGAGCATGACTTTTTTTACCTACCTTTCTTCCCACTGTCAGTTTAATATTGTCTTGACAGGACTGGGAACACATGCTGAGCTGTAGTGGGAAGCTGAAAGAGAAGGGCAAGCAGAGAGCAGAGACAGGCACCCAGGCAGCATGGCCATTCAGCAAGCAGCTGAAAGGTTTGCTCAGTCCTGAAAGTCTTGGGCTGTTTGAGGAGTATGGTGCCTGTGTGAGCTACTTGCTGACGCAGATGAAGTGAACTGTATCACACTAAGAATGAGGACAATAGTTTTGCAGAGATGCTCTCAGCAAACCTGCAGATCAACATGTTTGCATAAATATTGCTTAAGTCTCATCTTCATGCCCAGCAGATGCTGCCATCCTTACTCAGGGCATGGCTTCTAGCAAGTTAGAATAACTAAGCAGAACAATGCAATGGAGCAGCAACAACAGCAGCAAAATTAAGACAAAGACTTGCTTATCATGTCCAGATTCCAGTCTAATTAGCCAAATTAAAGCTGCCCTCTTACCCCAGGCAAAAAAAAAAAAAAGGCCTGTGCTCCTTACTTGTGGATGCATTCTGTCAATTAGAGCAGTATTTTGCATCTGTACTAGGCTTTGCATCTACTAAAAACTACCACATCGCTGCAGCTGCTGTGAGGACGGGATGCTTTGATCTGTGGCAAGTTAGAACTGATATAAATTTTGTGGTAGCCTATGTCTCATGCAGATATAAAAGTTGTTGGAAGAAAGTTTACCACCTTACACACCACCACCTTTTCTCAGTGAACCAGAAGTATCTGATGTGATACTGCTGGTGGTAGGGAACTGCTACAGTTCCTTCTGATTTCAGAGCCAAGAAACACACTCAGTATGAGAACTCCCACCTCGACCCTGCTCTCCACCATGAGGGTTTTTGGTAAAGAATGTGCCCTTGCTGCAAAGAAGGCTAATGGTATCTGGGGGTCCATAAGGAGGAGTGTTGCCAGCAGCTGAAGGCAGGTGATCCTTCCCCTCTGCTCAGCACTGGTGAGGCCACACCTAGGGTACTGGGTCCAGTTCTGGGTTCCCCAGTATGAGGGAGACATGGACATATTAGAGAGAATCCAAAAAGGGGCCACTAAGGTGACTAAGGGTCTGGAGCATCTCTTCTGTGAGGAAAGGCTGAGAGAGCTGGGACTGTTTAGCCTAGAGAAGAGAAGGCTCAGGGGAGATTTTATCAATGTATATAAATACCTGAAGGGAGCGTGCAAAGAGGAGGGAGCCAGGCTCTGCTCAGTGGTGCCCAGTGACAGGAACAGAGGCAAGGGGCACAAAGTGAAACACAGGAGGTTCCCTCTGAACGTCAGGAAACAGATTTTTACTGAAAGCTTTTCTGAGAAATCACAGAGCATCAAAACAATTTCTCACCTTTGTGGAAGACAATGGAGAAACTCCTGTTGACTTAACTAGGTTACAAATTTCACTCTACCTGTCATGTTTTATCTTGAGATACTTTTGTGGCAATGTCAGTACAGCATAGGGGAACCTTTGAATTGAATGATACAATTCAGGATTATTTATATTTTTTTTTTTAGGAAAAGCAATCAGAATATTTTATAAATCTGGAAATGTTTTTTTCCTGTGAGGGTGACTGAGCACTGTCATGGGATACTCAGAGAGGTTGTGGAGTCTCTCTCCTTGGAGATATTCAAAAGCTGTCTGGACATGGTCCTGGGCAAACAGCTATAGGTGGTCTTGATTGATTAGGGGAGGTTGGAGGTCCCTTCCAATCTCAACCATTCAGTGATTCTGTGAATTCAGAATCTCTAGCTGAGCAGAGGACTTCTGATAACTCAGCAAAAGAATAATTTCTTTTTTACTTTTTACTTACCTCTTTTTTATTTTGAGGTAATATTAAAACCAGCTGGCATTCAGGCTAGAATTTGAAGACTGTATAGAGAGGAGTAGCTGCACGACACAAAAGAATTTCATGTTTGGTCCTGAAATACAGAAAATTAGCAATTCCTTATTTATAAAATACTGAAAATATGCAAAAGTAATAGAAGAAGCCTGTAAGCAAAATGATTGTTACTGTAATCACTATTTTATTGATTTAGTATCATTTTTATGTTGTAAAAAGTATACTGCTTTTAGTATGAAGGTATGGTTATTCTAATTATAGACAAGGACATTTATATGCTATAGAAGCACAAACCAAAAAGATCTCCAATTTCTTAGAGATATGGGAGTTTAAGGGAACAAATAACAATTGAGGGGAGGCAGGCAAGTACTGTGAAGCGGGTGGACAATATTGATCAGCACAATAAAGAAAAATTTTCAGTGAGTATATTGAACTTCTGTACAAGCATAGTACAGCATAGCCATACATAACATTTCTAAAGTCTTGTTTCTATTGCAAGTCACTGTAATGTATTATGATGTCTTTCACCTGTGGGATGCATAGCAACACGTTACAAGAAGTTTATCTACACTAATATGCTTCTGTAGGTTGAAGATTTTTTTTTAAATTGTAAACATTGAAGTCTTCCACTTTTCTAGAAATAAATAGGGTTTTTAGGTTATGAAAAATAAATTCAAAGTGTTAACCTATCTTTCATAGATGCTAAAAGTGAGAGCTCCTTTTGAAAAGGAAATATTCTTTTTATAGTATACTTCAAATTCATCTTCATTTCAGTAATTAAGCTGTTTATTCTGTCTGTACAGATGCTGGAATATTTTTCTGTTTTATCAAGCTTGAGTTAGTGTTATAAAGTTTACTTACAAAAATGGCTATTCACAGAATGTACTATTCATCCTTATTATTTGGATGTGAATCATGTTGTTTCAAATAATCCTAATTGCAGCAGATCTTTTAAAAGCTGATGTCTGATGTGGTTTGTGAAGCAGTACAGCTACATTTATCCAGTTGTTCCTTCCTCTTAGAAGGTGGTACTATAGAAACTCAGCTCCAGTGCCTGTCTCTATTACACAGCTAATCCATAATCCAGGTTTACTGCCAATGGAAGATTTAGTTGACTGATACATTTCCATAAAAGGCAAAATCAGAAGAAAGCAATCATACATTCTTTTCTCCTTAATCTTTAGGTATTACTCACTGCATTCCAATCATCTTTTTCAGACTGAGGGAAGTAGGGGCATTTATGCAGTAATTTCAGTTTGGTTTAGAAATGAGTTTTGCAGCAGATCACTGTGTTGTACTCAGCACTCGCTTTGGATCAAACTTACCAAGAAGACACACTCCAGGTGTTTGCCTTGGTGCCTGAACAGCAAATGGATGTTCAGTTCAAAGTAAAGTTGCTTTGAAATACTTACTGTGTGGACATCACATCCTCAGTACCAGCTGTTTCACTGTGCAAGCCCAGTCCTATTTATCTGTATTACTTGCTAATGTAGATATATTCACTGAGTCCAATTCAGTTTGGGCACACAGAGTAACTGTACATGTGCAACACAGATGGCAAATGAATATGAACAAATTGTCCCATACTGTAAGCACGTCAGACTTATTATGGATATCTACAGCATGTTCAATAGGGCTGATCTGTCCATGCATATTGGATACTCCTATGGATATTGAACAACTGTCCAAACAGAGCCTTTTGTCCAGCTGGGTTGGGTAGATATCTAGTTAAGTAGTCAAAGTTTTTAGCTTTTGGCAAGAGACTTTCTTATCAGAGAAACAGCAATGTATAAATAAAAGTGTCTCAACTTTTCTTAGAAGATTATGACACAACCTTAAACAGAGGTCACAAAATAGCATGTCTCTTTTTCTCTGGGGTATTTACTCTTTCCTACACATGAGAATAGAAAGTAAATCTTGAACGAATATTAATGATATCACCTTCCTAGCAGACTCTGGATACTCTAATAATAAATAGTTGTAATGCTTGAATTCATTAAATCTAACATTAATATAATATTAAACTGCGGGTTTTATCAGCAATCATGTATCAATACACAAAAAATCATGGCTATCAGAAAGAGTTTTCACACTGAGCCTTATTTCTGAAAACTTTTACAGTTAGATAATTACATTCAACTCATTCACTGCCCTATATCAGTAAGTTTGTGGTTTATTTGTGAAAAGGAAAATCCAGCTTAGTTGTTTCTAATTTAACTTTCCAGAACTATGAACAGCTTTTATATAAGTAGAACAGTATAATTTGACAATGACAGAGGCTGAAGAGTGTAGTCCCCGTTTACAGTGTAAAGTGGCAGTCAATGCTGAGCATTTATCCTCTGCCTTGTTGTGCAAGCTTGCTCTTCAAGTACATCAAGGGATAATGCTATTCTTGCTCCTACATTTCCTGCTCTTCCCATTTGATCATACCTGCTACTTATTTTTTTTTTCCTATGCTACTGGAATTACTCTTCTGATATTCATGTGAACAGGATTACAAGATAATAACTGCCAAAGATTGTCCTTTCTGCTGATCTTAAGTAGTATTTTTGGTCCTTTCTCTTTCTGACAATATCTATCTTGACTGCGCTTGATCAACTGACTATTCCAATTACATACATTGGAAAAAATGATAGTGGACATTTCTTCTGAACTGTAGGAAGAATTCATAGAAAATAATCCACAGGAAAGGTAAATGTCTATTGGATGTGAAGTTTCATATAAAAGAACATAATTGCACTTTTGTCCATATGGAGTTAATATATCTGTAAATAGAATAAGTAGCTAAAACCAGAATTTTGGGAAAAAAGTTGAGAAGAAAAGAGGCATTGCTTTGTTATCTTATTATAGTTAATGTTAATAACTGATTTAGGTAAAAGTTTTTAGATTATTCTGGAAGTCATAGGAGTAAGAGATCAGATAAAAATTGTGCACTGAGATTAAGGAGTTCTTGGCTTATTAAAGAAGTAATTTAATTTTACTGAGACACATTTCTTGTATATATCACAAAGATAGTTCTTCCTCCCTCAGACTGTATTTTCCATTGTGAGTGGATTTTTAACTGTGATATTTCAGTTTTAACAGTCCAGGACTAAAAAGGCAGTGAATGTGGTAATATATGTCAGTAGTCCTAACTGAAACCCAGTGCAGGAGTTCAGTCCACAGCATAATTAGCTAACATTCTGAGTCTCTGACTTGCCTTGACTTTCCTAGTTAATTTGGTAAACTAGGCAATGCATGATTCTTTGTGACTTTTACCCAAATAAATCAAGATTTTAGAGCACAATCTTACATTTTACTGTTTACAACTCTGTTAAATAATCTTTTTGTATATAGCCCTGTAAACTGACGGTATACTTTACATAACTTCATTTTTCTGTGAGCAAATACATTAAACATAACTAGGAATAACTAACAATAATAATAATAATAAAAAATGCTATTCCACTCTTTATGAATAGAATAGCCAAGACTTCTAACTAGAGATTACTTAGCAGTTGAATACTCCTAAAATTATTTCATATTTGCTATGAAAGTGAATTTTTAAAAATATGGGGCTTTTTTATTAAAAAAAGAACAATCTTTTGAGTTCACTTTGTCTAGGCTTAGCATTATAAAGACATTATAATATTATGCTATAGGAATTATGTCTGATTTACAGCTATCTGCATTCAGTATGAGTCTTTCAGGTTGCTCCAACAATGGCCTTACCGGCAAAACAAAACAGAAAACGTTGTTATGTTTTACCTCTTTATCATAATGCTAACCTTCCCATTCCAACAGAATCCATCTGGGCAACCTTCTTGGTTAGCAGTTTCCAAAAAAACCCCTCAAAACCAAAAAAACCCCAAACCTCTTTGCGACTTTGAACTTGAGAACCCAGGGTTTGTAAAATTTTGGGTTGTCATGATTTGTCACTTCTACCATCTTATCATTGCAAATCAATATACGCAGCATAGGAGTCACAGACAACCTCTGCATGTAGAAAAGACTTCATTAAAGCAAGCACTTGGGAATTCACACAAAGGTTAGCAGTTCAATAGTTAGAATTTTTTTTAATTCCCTTTTCCTTAGTTTTTAAAGTGTATTTTCTCTGAAGAGAAGTAAGTTTACTATGTCTTTGTCCCCTACAAATATTTTGGGATGTATAATGCGTTCGCTACTTCCTGATTTTTGCCAAAGTGTAAAAGTGGTAAATTCATTATAATTGTTAAGCAGGTGCCAATAAACCTTACAGCTACAGAATAACATGCGCAAATGTCACCTTTCATTAACACTGATTCCACTATAGAAGTCACAAATACTTTATAAATGACTCTCTAAACATTACTTTTTCCTCTTTTTTTTTTTTTTTTCTTTTTCACACATCTCTATTTTCTAAAGAAAACCAAATATAATTCATTTTGGTCTACTTTACCGCCATGTTACTATGTTTTTGATAACTGTTTTCATAAGTAACAGTTCTATGATGCTATTGCTCTCATTGTGCAGTTCATAATTTTTCCTTCAGCATTACTTAAATAATGCTTAAGTAAAAGTCTTATTTGCTTTATGAAGATTTGACCTTGTACTTAGGCCTGATTTAAAAATGGTAGAGGCTAAAGAAGTAATGATGGGTTATGGAATGAAAGCAGTGTGCAAGCATTTTGCAAAACCTTACTGTGCATTGAGCTACAGAGCTTCTACAGTCTAGTTTGGTATCTAACTTCTGTACTTTACCAAAAGTATAATGTACTACTTAGCATACAAATATCAGTACTATGAAGATGAGATCTCCATCTGAAGATGAGATACCATGTCCTGTTACTGCAAGCGGCTGGAAACTAAGACCACCTCCCAGCTCATCATAACACCAAGACTTTATATTGTGAAGTAATTTCAGGATATAAGAAAAAAGATAATCTGTAAAGGTAAATATCCTGAGTCTTCTAGTTTGTGTGAACTTAAATCTGCTAATAAGTGCACTTAAATCTGCTATTTTTAGTAGCAACAGCTATTATCAATCTAAATGAGCAATCTAAAACTGCTAAATTAATTGGGTAGTAAATGGATTATTTAACAGCTATTTTCATTCTGTTGGAGGACTGTCATTAGTCAACAATGTTTTTTGCCTGAAAACTATGGATAAAAGCAAAAATAGTATTTGTGAGCTGACATCTTAAGTATCTAATGTTAATTGTCATTTAAAAATAATACTGGTATCAGCAGGTCACAAAAGCTAAGTAATAGTTGCCTTTAATAACACATGACTATTTAGAACTGTGGATGTTTTACTGCCTCTGTAGTTATATAACAAATACCCTTTCTGCCTTTGTAATTCCCTCTAAAATTAAGCAAGCTTTGGTCTGGTCTTCTCAGAATTGCTGAATAACTTATATAGATGTGTTGGGAAAGAAATGCATTAAGCATACTGACTGTGTTATGTTTTTAACACATTCCTTTTAGCCATCCAAATTTTTATTCATGATCTAATGACATACTGAATTATGAAGTAAAGCAAAGACATGTTTAACATTTTTTTTCATTTATTTCATCAAATTATAGTACATGATTAACAAATGGCACACACTGATGTAGCAGAATTCATCTGGCTACCTGTACATTTATACATACACCCGGTAAGAGACAGTTGCTCTCTGCACTTAGTAAACAGAAAAAGTACTTTTAGCATGAAAATCTGTTGAACTTGCTATTTGAAATAGATATATTAATTGTACCCTTGAAGTAAATATTTCTCTTCATTATGCAAAACAGAATCTACTTGTAATTGAAGCAATCTCCTCCCTAAAATTTTTTTTAACTTGTAAAGTAAGGGCACTTCTGGTTTATACCCAAAGATGTTATTTATCATGTTGTTTATTATACTTTTGAACAATGCCATTGTGGTATGCTGTTGACAAATGTATCAGAATCTGAGTAAAATGAACTAAATAGAAGTAAGGCCAAGATCTGTTTCAATGTTTTCTGTTTGTTTTTTTTTTCATTCTAGAGTTACAGATTTTCTAACTTAAACTCTTAGCTTCCTTTAGGGAAGATATGTCATCCCATTCTAAGGTAGATAGTCAGGGCAAACAGAATGAAATAAGCTATGGAAATGTTTCCTCAGCTTTTACAGAGAGAGCCTAAGCAAGTAGCCGACACTAGATAGATACTTGCATTTTAAGGTAGCTTTAAGATGACTCTGTTCCTGAGAGGGCTAATTCTATAGAATTAAATCAGTGCCACTCTATGTATGAAGATGAAAATTTAGATAATATGGAAATTACCTCACAATCCTTTGTATTTTGGGGGACTTAAGTGGATTCTTTTGTCATTTTATATATATTATACATATATATGTGGATATTATACATATATATACACACACATATACATGTAAACACATACTCTATATGTATATATTTATAATATAATATTCTATATATGTATATATATTATTTTATATATACATGTATAAAATATATACGCAACTATAATGTATGTGTATATATGTATAGTATATATGTATAATATACATGTATACATACTCACATATACATAGATATATGTACACATACAGGTACATATATCATAGAATCATAGAATGGTTTGGGTTGGAAGGGACCTTATAGATCATGTAGTTCCAATCCCTCTGCCATGGGCAGGGACACCTTCCACTAGACCAGGTACATATTAAAAATCCCTAGGAAATAGTTATACAGATCTCAACCAGCAACTGGACTTTTTTTTGGACACAGTTCTCTTCTGATTTGAATACAGTTTTCTTTGGTTTCATCGAGAAAGATAATTCATGAAGTATGTTCTTGGAATAATTAACAAATAAAAACAGATGCTACAGGAATGTGTATGATATTTTCTTCCTCAGCAGTACACAAAATAGGACTTATTTTTTTAATTTCACCAGAATATTCTGAACACAGGACCCCAGAGAATAGGAAATGTTCTTGTATAATGCAGGATAGACTTCACTGAAGCATAAAGCAGCCTTTCTCCTTAGGATAGCTTTCCCTGGAGACATTCCCCAAGTGTGTCTATAGTCTCTTTAAACTCTCTCCTTTACATTTCTGTAACTCTCATGAAAGTGGAAGAAATATAATTTGTAAAATTCTAATCTAGCACTGGTATGTTTAATGAACTGGTTTGTTTAATGAGATGGGATGGTTCAAGATTGTTAATTTCTGTTGTTATATCAAATAACATTGGTATAGACATATAAGTTATCTAATTCTGTTAGTTTCTATTTCTTTTTATTGTAGGGACTTTAATATCTAAATGGATAGTAAAATTTTGCAAAACCTCAGCATTTTGGTAGAGGTAATAAAAGACTTTGCCTAAACTGTTTTGTTTGGTGATGTGAGGAAATAATTAATTTTCCTTATTCATAAATTTAGTTGGAAAAAAGTTTTGTGGTTTTCATATGAAAGCCAGGCACATATAAGATTAGTTAAATCCAGGAGACTTTTGTGTCTTTTAGGTTAAGTATTTTGTCAATGCCTTATGAGTAGCATGAAAAAATCAATTACAAGATTAACAGAGGAGGTGGGGAGACCTGCAAAACTCTGGGAGCCAGCTTCCAGATCCAGTGAGAACTAAAATGCTATTTATACAAAAAAATAGAAGTTAGTAAATGGAAAAAATCCTTACTTAACTGTCCTAGGTAAGGACTGAATTGATCAAGCTACCAGAGTTTTCAGACAAAAACATGCCTAGACATCTTCAGCTGTGCTACTGAACACAATTTGTAGATCCCCTGGATTTACTGAGCTGCCTGTTTATCTCATGTCTAACTCTATTCAGATGTAAATGTACTTACTTTCTGAATGGGTTCTGATTTCTTATAACCTAGATTGGCAGGTGTTCAGTTCTCCACACATACATGAGTGTGCACTCTATTCACTATGCTGTTTGAAACTAATATCAGCCAGGTCATTTAGTGTTCATCAAGATTTAGCAATGGAAAAATAATTCTACATATGCTGGCATAGATATAATTATTGTCTCCAGGAAACAGATGTCCTAGAACTTATGTCCCATGAAAACTCATAAACATTGGCTAGTCTGTCCAGCCGTATGTTGTTTGTGTTTCATTGACCTCAGCAAAAAGCATGAAGGATTCCTAACAGCATATAACCTTTATATAAAAAACAGAGGGAACTGTGAGTGCTAAGTTAAACCTCTTGGCCCCGGGTTTAACCAACGGCTTCCTAATTCATAAACCAGCAGGCTACACAGCATCTTAAAAAAGGGTTTTGCCTATGTCTCCATCTAATGTAGAACCACTGTGAAGGCAAGAGGCAAGGTTCACAGGTTTGGAAAAAGAGTAGGCAAGAACGACAATATTAAAATGTAGTTTAAAGGAAGTTCCTAGTTACAGTAGTTGAACAGAACAATTATTCAAATAAGGGAATATAAAGCTAAGTACATTTTTACAGTTTGATACCCAGGCCAGTGTCAAAATCAAATTGGGAGCCTAGAGTCCCTGCAGAATAGATAATGGATAGTGAGGATCCTGAACTGGAGCACACAAGAGACAGGATATTGCCTAATCAGCCAAAGGACTGCCCTATATCCTGAAACATCATCTTCTGTGTAAGTTCAGAAACATATCTCAAAATTGTAGTTGAGGAGTAGTCCATGCAGAAGAGACCTCTGTGGTAGTACTGTGGTTTTGACATTTCATATATAGATTAATTTAAAAAAACCCTTTTGTCTTTTCTTGCCTTATAATTGTTCACCAGTAGACAACTTCTCATATAAATACTGAGCAATAATCAGAAAAGTAATTTTGTGTTATTAGAGAGTGCTCTTCATACGATCAAAAGCTCAAATGTGGCTTGCAAAGATGGCTAATCCTGCTTTTGAAAGAAAATGAACTGTAAATTTTGGTCTTTGGTCATTCTGCTGACAACAACATCTATAGAACAGGGCAGTTCTTTCTTAAAGATTTTTTTTTCCTCAATGAAAGAATAACAAATAAAAAATTTAATTTCTCCTGTAATAACCTTCTTCTCAAATTCCAGATTTGTAGCTCCTGATTATACATAAGCTATAAAGACTGACTAATCACATATTCAAATACTTGACTAACATCTATATCACAATTGGCACAAAAGATACTTGAGAACTTTTATCTTCATTAAGGTGATAAAATCCAATGTAAGCAGTAGACCCCTATAATGCCAGAAATCTCAACATCCTTAAATAAAAGATTTAGACTTTTAGATTTTATATTTACGAGTAAATCAGTCTTAGTCTAAGTCATGATTAGTGGGTTGTGTTAAGTCTTCTAGACCTTCCAGGTATTGAATGGGGGAAATAAAGCTTCAGAATTGCAGTTGGCACTAAGGAAACCAAGTGAAACAGCTGTTTTATATGCGCACAGCAAAGCACAGCACAGTATATTTTCTGTTTAGTGCAGCAAGTTATTCATAGCCCTAAGCATCTTCTAAATGTCAAAACATAGCTTAAATTTTAAAATTTAACAAAGTAATATTTTAGTGATATCACTGAATCATGGAAGTTGTATGAATATTTTATAAAAGATAATAAAAAAAAAACATTACTCAGTCATTTCAAACCTTTTAAATTAAGGAGGCTAGGCATGCAAAGTAATGGATTAATTCTATCTTCTGTTTGTTAAGCAAAGATTCAAATCCCAGCCTCATTGATATTTATTGGTGAGCGAATGCTTGAGAACTATGGAATGAACTTTCATAGCAGCTAAGCACTTACCTCTTTCACTCCAAGTGCTGTTAGGTTTATCTAATCTATTTGTGAAAACACATGATAATAAGCACCTCATAAATAATTGTACCATACTCTTTTGTCTTCTTGGTAATACAAAGTAAAAGCCATGTAACTCGCATGAGACATCACTTAACAATCTACTGAAAGACATCTGAAAATCTACACTTAAGAGACTTAAATAAGAACTTTGATAACACGAAATAGTCTTGACACAACTCAGCCTCCTCTTCCACTGCCTGACTTCGAGAAAAGACTGGCATTGTGACACATCATGAAGTTTAGCAAATCCAAGATTCAAATGAATAAAGTTTGGGAAATAAAGTTCATTGTGTATACAAAAAGAAAATACAGTATGATAACATATTTTCTGATCTCAGTAAGAAACCTAAAGTGCAAAAAACCCTCTGTCCAGGATATTACTCTACTCAAAATAAAGCCACTTTAGTCTATCCTGCTGTAAACTTCTGATTAATGTCATTGTACAGATGCATGGTGACTGCATTGTAAAGATTGAAGCAAAGGTCTTAATGACATATGAAAATATACCTGAAAAAGAAAAGAGCTTTTTCTTCTAAACAGAGGAGAGTCACACAACATTTTCTATTTCATACTGACCATAACTTCAGTCATCAGAAATCGCAGTTGTTTCTGTTTATTAGCAAAACATTCCTAATGAGAAATCCTTAACTTTGAAATCCATTCCTCCTTCTGTTTGAAAACAGTTATTGAATTTCAGGAGTTACTGTCATCTTATATAAGCTTTTGATTACACCATTGTTTCCCTTTACTTATGAAATGCCTACAGTTGAGATTTGTTGGGGGTAATGTTTGTCACCAGATATTTTGTTTAGCTATCCCTTAAACAGTGCCAAGTTTAGTAGCTGTCTTATCTCTTATTAGTTCTGTTAATAATAATAATGATCATAATAAAAATAATAAATCACAAGTAATAATTGCACTAATTTGTGTAGAGGAGGAAGGCATACTCGGGGCTCACTAATGTTACTTCAGACTAGTTGTGCTATTCTTTCTTTCTCTTCAATCTCTTTCAAAAAAAATAGTGGGCTAAATCTTTAGCTTTGAGTAGCTTTGGCTACTTTTTTCAGATTTACATATTTTGATACATGAAGTACCAGCACAGGAATTGTTTTGAGATATTTATCAATACAGTTTGAATTACAGAGCAAAACCTCCTGGAAGCCATTTCAAAGCACACGAGGAACAACAAAGCCATTGGGAATACCCAGGAGAAATTTAACATGTAAAACATAATGGAACAACTTGATTGACTTCTATGATGAGATGACTCACCTTGTGGATGAGGGAAGAGCAGTGGATGGCTGCAAGCTAGGCCTTTGAGAGAGTTTTCCATAATATTCTTGTAGCCAAATTGGGGAGATACAGAGTGGGTAAGTGTTCACTAAGATGAGAGCAAAACTGACTGGACCCGTCAAGGTCAAAGAGTTGTGACCAATTGTGCAAAGTCTGACTGGTGGCTGATTGCTAGTAACTGATTACAATCCCTCAGGGATCATTACTGGGGCCAGTACAGTTTAACTTTTTATTACCAACCTGGACAATGGGACAGAAGGCACCCTCAGCAAGTTCATGAATGACAACAAACTGTGGTGAGTGGTTGATACATTTGAGGACAGGGCTACTCTTCAGAAGTATCTTAACAGGAAAGGACAACACTTACTCTGGTTGACATGCCCTGGCTAGCAGCCTGGTCCCTACTCACAGCTGTTCTACCTTGGGCTTCAAACATCTACATGGAGTCAGAGATCCCTGTAGAGAGTTCCCCCTCAAGGGATAATTGTTTCATTATTTATTGTTTTCTAACTTTTAGAATGCTAGCATAACTTGCCAAAAGCCTTGCTAGTTACCTAGGCCAATCTCTTTGCCTTTCCCCATATCTAACTATAAATAAGATTTGTTACCTGAGTTACTATCCCTTCCCAGCTTTCACCTCAAACGTGTTACAAGGTTGGAAATTTAAGACCAAATCTGTGCTCCTTTTTTTCTTTCCCTTGCATATCTGAATAATCTAGTCAGTCAGAGCTAGGTAGATACAGTTCAGGCCTCACTTATGAAATTGTGAAGTTGACAATAAATAACAGAATTAATCTATTTCTCCTCTGTTCTACAGCATACATCAAATTATTTTGCCAGTTAGAGAAGGACAGATGTAGTTCACACATCATCATCTGAACAGTGCTTTTGGGTAGGCTTCATTTTGGGATGCTGCTCCTGTTTAAATTAATACCGTAGACACTACCTTCTGAAGTTCATCAAGGGCTGGTATACTGTGCTGGATCTTGGATCAACATATTAAAAAATTATCTGAACAATTTTAATCCAGGAATACAACAAAGACAAGATATTGTATCAAATATGAAATACTTGTGGAACAGAAAAAAACCCAAATGTAAGTTAATTTGAAAGAACAACAAAAAGATTCTCATATGATGTGGACTATACATGTAATAGGCTCAGCGAGATAAAGTACATGTTTTTCTGCAGATCAGTTGTTGAACTGGAATTGCATTGGAATGATGTATTCTGATTTATATATTATGCTTCCAGTAAGATACTAGTAAGATAGTGAAGAAAGAAATGCTAAGGCTACTTATAAGGCTGAAGAAACCTTAGGGACCAAACTAAACAGAAGTTTATTCTCAGACTTAGTGAATTCAGTAGGACTCCTTTGTCCTCAGAGGGGAAGAGATAGAACTTTCATGTGCATGCTAGTTAGCTAAGATACCTGCATTTACAGCAGCCTGTCAGCAAGAAACCTAAAATACTTAAGTCTGCTTATATAAATTGTCAATGCATAAAAAAAAAAGTGGAGTTTGTAAAATATTTGTAAAGACCAAGGAACAGATGAATGAATGATGTAGTCTGCAAGTAAGATAAACTCTGGAAGTATTGTCACAACAGAAAAACACTGAGCTATTACCTATAGAAAACCTCATATTTTTAATTAATAGAAACTTAGTAAAATAAAGTAAGATGTCATGGCATATAAGATCAAATAATGATGATTTCTGCAATTAAAATGGCAATCATTTGAGAATAAAGATCTAGCAGTATAGCTGATCTTAAGCAGAGAATCAGGAGTATGATACAGTTCCTGGTATGAAAAGCAAAAGCAGTGCTGATATACATCAGAAGATACACTACGATAGATTTAGGGAAGTGTTAATGCCAGTGATGGGACTTCAAATGGAATATCATGTTCAGTTCTTGAATCTGGTGCTCAAGAAAAATGCATTTAAATTGAATTTTTGTAGACTGAAAGAATATTTCTTATACAAGGAAAATGCTCTGTAAGAAACTACACACTGAGAAGTTTTCCACGGGCAGTCTAAACAGCAGAGTAAGACTAAGGATAAAGAAGAGGGCTGGCACAAGAAGTACCATCTATAAGCTGGTAAATGAATAAATTTAGAATAAATTTTCTATCCATCAGATCAGTGAAACTCTGGAACAGCCTTTTCTCTAAGGATACGGGGCAAAAAAGATCAACTTTTGTTAAGCTCTGATTTTGATCAGTTTATGAAAAAGTGGTATATAATTGACTGATATAGCCCATCAGTCAGTTTGGAGTCCATAAATAATGTAGTAAATGAACCTTGTATGAAAATGGTACTGACCTTTATAATTAATTATGAGTCTTTGAGCTTTTTCAAATCATTAAGGACATAATTCTACTCTCTTTATACACAATGAAAAGTACTTCATTAACTAGTAGCCTTAACTGACTTCATTAAGCCTCTGGTTGTAAAGAAATGGATCAATTCTGTACCTCTAATATTCAGATAATAATCATATCCCAAGGATTAGTAAATTAAATACACAAAAGTTCTTTAATTTAAAAAAACCCACATTCTACAATTCAGATATTTTGGAAAAGAGGAATGTTTGTATATGTTAAGACCATTTAAAAATACACATTTAATCTTTTTCTACAGCCATAAGAGTGCATCTGCCTTTCTTTAAGAAAAACTCTCCAAACCCTTATCAGTAAAAGAGATAATGAGATCCATATTTACAGTGAGCAGAAGCTCTCTGGAGAGCTGAAATCTTTCATTCGTATGTATCAAAGCATAAACTGATTACCAGTTCAAATGAAGACAGCACCTCTCTTTACTGGCTTCCTGCTGGACTGTTCCCGTGAATTCTGTTGGCTTCATCTGTAAAGACTCTTTCTTCAGTGTGGAGAAGGGAAGGCTCAGGGTGATCTTAGCAATGTGTATAAATGCCTGATGGAAGGGAAAAAAGATGAGGGAGCCAGACTCTTCTCAGTAGTGCTTTGACAGCACAAGAGACAATGGGCACAAATTAAAACATGAAATTCCATCTGATCACAAGAAAATCTTTCTTATTGTGAGGGTGGTCAAACACAAGAATAGGTTGCCCGGAGAGGCAGTGGAGTCTCAGCCTTGGAGGTACTCAGTACCCAAGCAGACACAGTCCTGGGCAACTTTCTGTGGGTGACTCTGCTTGAGCAGGTGATCTCAAGAGTTCCCATTCAACCTCAACCATTCTGTGATTCTGTGGACCTAATGTTGAAAGTGAATATAAGTACAACAGCCTTGGTGGGGGGGAAGGGGAGGATGGTAAAAGCTGACTAAAAAATTGTCATGTAAAAAAATATTTTAAACATAACAGAAATGTCCTTGAGATCCATTAATCAGATAGACACCCACATTTTAGGAGCTTAATCTTGTACTAAATGCTATCCCTGAATTTTGAGCAAGCTGAATCCTTCCCCAACCATTATATAACTTTGGACCAAATTTTCGTAAGTGGTTAACAAAAGATCTCAGTGCAAAGGGAAGATAGTAAAATGGTCTGTTTAGCTTCTGTCTTGGTTCTTAGTCTTTTTAATAAGTTCATTCAAAAATAAAAAAATAAAATACCCACTTCAGCTTTCTGTATCTCTTTTTTTACCCTGATCTATCTAATCCATGGAATAGAAGAGATTCCTCATCTCCAGCATATATGTTTAACTGTTGACTAGGAAGATTCTTCTAACTTATTTGGAGCCTCTTGTCTTTCAAACGTGCTTCCCTCATTTTCAGAGACATATCTGTTTTCTGTCCATGTTTTAATTCCTTTGACTGTTGCAGAAGCACTTAAGGGGAAAGAGAGACAAGGATACATAAAGCAAACCACATATAAATTATTCAGCCACACATATGCATACAGATATACAAATATATATTTCCATCCCAAGACAAAAGTTTGAAGGCTATGTCCAGCTGACAAAACCTTCAGTTAACAATGGAAACGGAGTCATTACCATTTTGTAAGGAGCCCTGTCAAATGTAACACCCAGAGGTATTTTAACTTTTTTTCTCATTTGTTGTATTTGTTCATTAGTCTGTATTTGAGAGTCACTGTCACACTACAAATTCTGTAACGGGCAAAAAGGAAGACATTGTATGCTTAAAGGTAAGAATTATTGTCAGTTTAATAAAAATCTTGACAATCTAATCCAAATACACTATATGGTCATTATTAGTCCGGTTATAACAGTACTAAACTTTTGTAACTATTGAGTTATTGCAATAGCGGCTCACAGATAATAGCATTACTGTTATAGAAAGATCTCCTGGTGTCCATCCTTTTACTCTGGAGTAAGTCTCACCCTTCCTATGCTTGTCCGGGCTCTACGGGCCGCAGCACCTACCTTTCCCAGGCAGAAGGGGGTTTGCATCAGGGTTGCCACCGCCTCAAGTCTTTCAGTGGGAGGAACATGATGTTCATGGCAGGAGTTTCTTCTTCCGTGGTCTTTGGGTCCACCTGGGTTTGTTTTTATGTTTTCTCCCCTGCCTCCCCCACCCATCAGCTCCTGCTGGGGGCCCCACAGGGGAGGCCCTGTGCCCCCCTGCCCTCTGACACTAAGGGCTGTCGTTGCCCCCACCTCGTTGGAGCGGCAGCCACGTGAGCGCAGGGAGGGGGAACTGGCTCCAACTGGCTCCAACTGGTTCCAACCAACAAAGGCTGCCCCAGTCCCCTGGGAGAGACCTGCCCTGCCCCTGCCAGCACAGGATTTGTGTATACTGACGGCTATATACTTTTACTTGCATAAGACTCATTCACCGCTCACACATTTTAGGCCCCTTAGGTAAGGGCATATGACAGTCACCGCCACCATCACCTTGTACGACTTCTCCCTCAGGGAATTTCCCCCCTGCCTTATTCGAGTTAAACCTTTTGATTTCTTTTTCCTTCATGTAGTCATTTTAGCTGTCTGATTTTTTTCTGTGTCTCCTTCCATGTTGCATCGGTCACCATCCTTTTTTTTTAATATTTCTCTCTAAGGAAAAGATGATACAAAAAGCTGAGCTGTTTAACACCTTTGGTGGTCGCTGTCATGGTCACAGGACTATTGTATGTAGGCGTAGGGAATGATCAAATGAGTGACCTATCCTCCAGAGCACGAGGCTAGCCTCATCCTGATTCATCATTATTTAAACTTTATCTACATTTTCAGCATAGGTTCTTTGTGGAATTTCTACTCTGCATGTGCTTTTTAATCCTCCACATGGTTGTGCATAATATTCATCCTAAACAATAGTTAATCTTATTTATACAGTCTGTGTCCTTCTTATCTTTTCCTTCTTTCTCATCTCCTATTTTTCATTGAGTCCATTTTTTAAGTATTCCCATGTTTCCACTGAAGGACTTAACATATTTATAACTACCGTAAAGTATTAAATAATAAGGATTTTTTATTATACAGCATTAAACTGTGAGAAATTCTTTATCTTCACACACAGGCAGAAATGTTAACACTGGAGTATATTACCACTCATGTCTGTGTCGGAGATATTGCTATAAAAATTCTCAGAAGTTTTAATGTCTGTCTGTTATCATGAAACCTTTCTCTAATTCCCAAATGAAAGAAAGAAATAGCAACATTCTTACAGTGTCTTGAAAACAGCAAAATGTACCCATGCATAACCCAAATTATAGTTCTAATCTGGGGAATTAGAGTGATTTTGAGTTTTGAGTGATTCTTACACATTTTAATTTGAGAACTTCAACAACAAATTAAAGGCATTTCTTAGTGAAGAAACTCCATCTTCTTGAGAAAGGGAATACAAAATGTTTCTTCCTAATGAATGTATATTTTGTAAAGACTGAAGGAATATATTATTCGTATAGCAAGGTTTCCGATACTAAGAATTATATGAGACTAAAGCATTAATATGTGTTATGCAGTAAACACAGTCTTTCTTTCAGAATAATACCTCAAACCACTTCTAGCACTGTATTTGGTGAAATACAGTATTATCTTAATATAATAAGTAGTGGTGCGCTGTTGAATTTATCAGCAACATGGAAAGCAAAGGAAGAGTTCATTGTGTGGATCATTATTTCACTAAACCTTTAAGCTGTCTGCTATAGATTCCTTTGTAACACTATAACTCCAAGGTTCAAAATAGGTTTATATTGCAGAAAGTGTAGTTAAGGAAAAAGAAGTTAATTTTAAAAGTGAGAGGTACTGTTTTAATTCTAAACCCTATGTACAAAGTTCAGAAAGGCTCAACAAATAAAATTAAAAAGAAATGAGAAAAATCCCAAAGCTTTGACTTTATTTTCTATTATCAACCTATCTCAGTATATCTAATTTTTGAACATCTTCTTCCAATGGGCATAATTCACACGCATATTTTTTCCGAAGAATTTCATCAATTGCTTGAAATGTTGATTGGACATTGACAGTCCCATTAACTTTTTTTGTTATTTGTGTTACCTTGAGATACATGATTTTTTTTAATTTTTTTTTTAAGTTTCCTAATGCTGAGATTAAAGCTGTTTTAAATTTTTTTGTTCTGTCTTTTTAGTTTTATTTGTTGGCATGAAAATCATAGCGTTGTTGATGAACAGGCCCTTGAATTAGGAAGTTTACATGCATAGATTATTCAAGTTTTATGCAAATATATAGGTTCTAAAGTATGCAAATTGTCACCTATCTTGTGGAATGGCCTTTTTGAGTGCAAGTATATTCTTGTAACAAATAAATGGGTTGAGAATTTAAAGAGGAGACTTCTTCATGCATTTTTACTCACTTTACACAGAAATTAATCACTAGTCTGAGCTCTAAAAGAAGAATTCAGATTTTTAAGATTTCTTCCTGTCTTTTTCTGATTTTTTCCATCCATAGTTACTACGGCAGCAACTGAAGTCCTCTGCACACTGTGCCATTTCTGTGTGGATACAGCAGTATGATCTCAGACTATTGTAACGTTTACATGTGAACCTTTTTTTTTCATGTCAAACAGTTTTTCCTCCAGAAAATAAATATCATCAGTGAAATATGGAAGGTTTCTAGTGATGCCAGCAGCTGTACATACGTTACAATGTTGCCAATTTCCATTAATTTTCTCAAGACATTCTCACTGTTTGTTTCCTCTCCTAAAAAACACCTTTAATATTCTGAGGTAATGGTATACATCTATATGTCTAATGTAATATATTAAAATATGTATGCAAGTGGTTAATCTTTAAGACAGTCTGCCCTCATGGTTACATCTATATTTGCAAGTAAAAGAGACAAGATAAAGTTTACTGGCACTTAAAGAATTTATGTGTTCCTGGTGTAAGGACAACTCTGAAGGAAACATTAGAAATTGTAATTTTGAATTGACACATTTAAAAATCCCAAATTTCAGTTTAGCTATCTAAATCTTGTTTTGGAAACTGCTCCTTGGCAATTAATCCATGTGAAATTATTTCATCCTGAAAGGGGATGATAATATTTGGATTCCAGATTTTTTATGTATTCAATTTATTTTTTTATTATTATTATTTTGAGTATTGTTGTTCATATGAGACTGGAAAAATGGATTCTTTAAAATAACATTTTCCATTCAGATCTACCAACATCATGTATTTCAAAATTTCAGTCACTACACATTAAAATTCACTGAAAGTGATATATTTTTCTGGTTGCAAAAGCAGTATGAGATGCTAGTAGCCCTGTAATTTATTAAAAATATCTTAAACATGTAGAAGATTTATATCTTTAATAACTTTGCCATATTAAAGTGCATATTTTAATGAAGATTCTAGACGCAGAGGATCTAAGTTAAGTTAAATTCCTTTCTAAAAGTTGAAAAATATTTTTCCAACACAACATAAATTCCTCCTTTTTATAAATTGCATTTGTACAGATTAAAAAATTCCTTATTTCCTAATTTCTTGGAATTATGAATACTGAGGAAATATTTGATTCAGATGTGCTTTTTTTCTTTCTTTCACAATGGGAAGTTGTCTCTCCCATCTTTCTCTTTCTTAATGCACTTAGATTTAATGAGATTTGAAAAGTTGGTAGGCCAAGTAGAATTCTGTCAACCCCTTTCACTCTTCCTAGTCCAGGAAAGCAGATTATGTGGAGACTGTGCATTTAAAGACATGCATTCAGTGAGGGTCAGATAAGAAAGGAGAAGAGCTTCACTTTTTATTGACAAAGAAGGAAGCTATCATTGCTTTCACAAAATTAGGTGATATTTCATTTTTTTAAAAATAATCACACACAGTTTGCAAACCTTTTGTCCTAAAAGTTGTTACTGCTATTAATAGGCACACAGGTAAATATTTCTCCCTTCTCTTGCTTTTACAAAACAGCTGTGCACTTACAAACGCTGTAATGGGAAACTCAAAGTAACAATGAAAAATATTTTGCATAAAAATGATCACATATAGCAATTTGCACCACTGTGACACTGAATGATACTTTATGAGTGTATTCACGAACTACTTTATTTTTTTAGACATGTTTGGCAAAGTATGCCTATCTAGTACTCTAACCTTTTAATACCACCCTGTTTCAAGGATGGACGGCACTACTGATTGACATCTTCTTCCTCTTCTTTAGAAAATCTAAAAAACCCCACCCAAAACTACCTGGAGTACAGGTAGTTTTTTCATCAATCCTCCTGGTCAAAGGGAAGGGGTTTGAAAATTAAATTGAATTAATAGAAACCCTTTCCAGACCAAGAACAGTTGTTTAGCTCCTATTCTGAAAACCGTTATACATATTCTGTTGTCTGGACAAGAAATCTTACTATCAAAATTTAAGTGAAATGTAATTAAAAAAAGGGTAAAGAAAGTTGATTAGATAATGTGCATTAGTGGAAGAAAAATCTTGGTCAGTTGAAAGAGTAGGTTTTTAGGAAAGACATTTTTGTTAAGGAGCAGTCACAATAGTAGCATTTTAACTGGGTTTTGTTGGTAAGCAAGAGATCCACAGCTAGGTTTCTACAAAGAATTTTCAAATAAGGCAAGACTATTAAAGTTCAGTGCTTTTTTTGAAAATCCAGCTTTTGTAGTATATATTGCAATGAGTACCTGTTCAGTAGAATTAATATGTTCTAATCCTTTAACTGAGAGCATGTATCAATTGTTTAATGAAAGTGTAAGTTCTTAAGAAAATTTGTTTTTTCTCATTAATACTGTTGATTTGTTCTAGGAGCTCCCTTTATTGCTTAATTCCTAGTTATCTTTTTAAGTTAGTCATAAATTCAGACTGACATACAAACAAGAAAGAAATAGTTTTCTTCAAAGTCAGATCTGTAATCAAAATTGACACTCCCCTTGCACATACTAAAAATAAAGCACAAATGGATAGATATTTCTGAGTTTAGTTAGGGTAAGCTAAGAGAGCATTTCACAACTTGATGAGTCCTGATAGACACCAAGTTGAACACAAGCCATCAATGTGCCTTTGCCGCAATGAAGACTAATGGTGCCCTGGGCTGCATTAGGAGAAGTGCTGCCAGCAGTTCGAGGGACGTGATCCCTCCCGTCTATTCAGCACTGCTGAGGGCACACCCAAAGTACTGTGTCCAGTTCTGGAGTCTCCAGCAGGAGAGAGACATGGACATACTGGAGAGAGTTCATTGAAAGGCCACAAAAATGGCTAAGGGTCTGGATCACCTCATACATAGTTTAGCCTGGAGAAATCTTGAGGGCAATCTCATCAATGTATCTAATTACCTGAAGGGAGGGTGCAAAGACAATAGAGCCGGGCTCTTTTCAGTGGTGCTCAGTGACAGTACTGGTGGCAATGGGCACAAACTGAAACACAGGAGGCTCTCTCTGAACATCAGGAAACAATTCTTCAGTGAGAGGGTGACTGAGCCCTGGCACAGGTTGCCAGAGATGTTGTGGAGTCTCCCTCCTTGGAGATATTAAAAAGCTGTCTGGACATGGTCCTGGGCATCCAGCTGTAGGTGGCCCTGCTTGAGCAGGGTGAGTTGGACCAGATGAACTCCAGAGTCCCTTCCAACCTCAAAACTAGTCTGTGATTTTGTGGTTCTGTGATGCTGTGAACTAAGGTAGGTTCTTTCTATAAGAAGCAGGTACTCTTGGAGACAGAAGAGTTTGAAACTTAGCATGTATGTCCAAACTAAATATAAAATATTTGTCTTTTTATTAGTTCCTGGAACTGAGTGAGCAAACGAAGCTGTATGATGATTTCATCCCAGAGCAAGATATGCGTGCACACCATTCCCCATCACAGTCTACTTTGCCCTGAAAGAAACACCAAATATGGACAAAGAAACACTCAAATATTGACAAATATGCTCCAGCAGGTTTCTTAGATGCCTACCTAACTGGGAGACTTGCAGAGTAAACATCATTCACAGTTTAAGAAAAGAGGATTAGAAGGAACTGCCTCTCATAACACCAAAAGATTCCAAGGACCTGCCAGGTGCTATTGAGATCAGAGTCAATCCCCCATTTTTCTTTTGCCTTAAACATTCTGAATTTCAAAGAAACTATCTTGAGTTGCCAAAATCTGTCAGAAATGCAATGGATCCTGAATCACTTTTGCTCATAGCACTTGCAGAAATTCAGCAAAAGTAATGTTACTGTAAGTATTTCAAATTCTTTTTTTTTCCCAGAGGAGAGTGGGGGCTTCTTTTGAAAATTTTAAAGGGGAAGTATGACATACTATCATACACATTTCTCTTCAAGCAGTAAAAAGATTATGTCATTGATTGTAGCAGCAGTAAAATTGGTTCATTTTAACCTGGACTACCTGATGATAACTCTTTACTGCAACATTATTATCATCTGCCTAAGTTTCAGAAATATTGCTTATATCATGGAACTAAACACAGCCTCACCCCCATTCCCCCTGCCTCCTCAGTCTCTTATGCAACAGCTTTTGCTATAAGAAAAAGTTAATTTTAATGCTATCTCTGCTGGAATCCTCTCCCTGCTGCTGTGACATTGCTTTAATTTAACATCCTCTTTAAATCAGTGGAGCACTGGGGTATATGAGGGAAATCTGGTAGCACAAATTGTGTTCATCCTGTTCAAGAGATCGGTTCTTTCATCTGAGTTAACCAGTCTTAATTCAACACATCTCTGATAAAGTCCCCTACTGCCTGAACGTGCGTAAGGTGCTGGGGGAGGCTTTTCAACATTACATGGCTACTATTTCAAAATAGACTTTTTCACCCTCTAGCATCAAAATACATCAGCAGTGTCTGACCATTAAAATATAATTGATGAAAAAGTCCCAGTATTTAAAACATCTATAGCTTAATCTTGGTGGGACTCAAATGGTGCTATTGACCTACAGCAATCTCAGATGTGTGCTGGTTTTCAAGAGGTCCACAGTACTTTTTCCAACATCTCAGTATGAGGCTTTTCAAAGACAGACATAAATATATCCTTTTTTTAACCAGCAACTCACAGGTGTAGAACTCTCTTTCTTGCTTTTTCTGAAATATATTAAAGTAAAAGCTAGATTTTCACGAAGCCAAACTTCTATTTACAAACTTAAAAGAAGCCAATATAACTCATTTTTCATTAACTTTCTTATAAGAATTTAGTGGGTATTGAAAATCTGGTTTCTGAATAGAATGTTTTAAACAGAAATAAGAATGACTAAATATGTGTCAGGGGAAACATAGAGGAATATACTGATTTGTACCTAGGCTGTAAACTAACTATAGTTCATCTATAGTATTTCAAGGGACTAGGTTGTTTTCTGAAATGTTAAATTTAGTGATCATCTTTCCATGTTAGTTCAGAAAGAAAAAAATTTATAATATATGATGTTGTGGTAGAGACGGACACAACAAACTTCAGATCATGCAAAATGGCTACTTTATTGTTCTAACACACCTTTTTATCCCCTTCTTCAGGGTATGTGTTCATATATGATTGGTTTAGGTAGTAACTAACAGTTCATGATTGGTGAGTCATCAGGACGGTTCCTCTTATCATTGTCTTGTTTTGCACCGCTCTTCTCGGGACTTTCCAGACTTTCAAGGATACACTACAAGCTGCTCAAGGTCACGCTGCTCTCGCACCATCAGGCATTGTGCAGACCTGTTGCATTCCCTGACAATATGATACTGAGTTGCTAATGAAAAATGAAAATATATGATACTGAATTGCTAACATGAAAAGAGTTAGTTCAGCTACACCATCTTTGACTTTATCTATACTAACTGAACAAGTACATCTTGTATGATAAGGACTGTAGGCAGACCTAAGAAAATACTTTTATTCTCAGCATTCCATTTATCTCTAATTTCAGAGCAATCCCAACTCAAACAGTCTTCATGCTATTTACTAACTGGCTAATATCATTATTTTGCTTTTCATGGCTGCAGAAATCATCAAACGCAAAAGAAGAACCTAGCTATTTTTCAAGACTAGTGACAGTATTTTCCCCCATGGTATTGCAGTTGTTAGTTACAATAATCTACAATTAAATATAGAAAAATTTCTTTTTTTCATTTCAAATCTCACTGGTTTTTTTTAAGTACTACCTTCAAAAGAGGTAGTACTTCAGATAATGGGTAAAAAGTTGTTTTATTATTGTAATACAAAGGACTGCATTGATTCTGAGGTTGTTGTAAGTTTAATGGATGTCTGAATAACTATTCTCTCAAAGGTTTTTTTCTTATGCTTCTTGAATAGGCTTTTGCATAGTCTTTCTCCAGACATCTGAAGGGGAAATTCAACTGGTAACTGCTCAGCAGTAGTAATTTGTGACCACGGAGTGATCTGGCATGGAAGGCAAGAAAGCCCAGCTGCAGGAGGGGTTAAACTGGCTGGCAGCAGGAATTGCAGAGACAGAAAGATGCCCTGTAAAGGAGTGAAGTTTCCTTTGGTGATAAGAAACATCCACAGCATTGTCTTGTTGCAATCCTGGAATGGGAGTGGTCAGGGGCCACCTTTGGGCAGCAGAGCTGGGCTGGGAGATGGACCAAACCCAGGCTGTGGTGTCTGTGCAGGTGTGCACAGGATTGGTCCAAGTGCAAGTGTATATAGAGAATCAGCTTGTGACACATATTTGCAGACTCCTTGAAGAACCACTTATGGTCATAGGACTGTTCAATGCATTGTTTATTAATTATTAAAAAAAATAGCACAAACATTTATTTAATTCGTTTCAAGGGGTACCATCAAAATTCTCAATGCTTCCAACTAGCTTCTCATTCGGATGAGATAGACAAAAATACTAATTTTTAAAAAAAAATGCATGAGCCTTTGACCTTTTTGGCTACGGTGCTCACAAGTGCTTTTCTAAGGTTTCTGGCTTTGCCGCAGTAAATAGATTTGTCTGGGGGTTTTGGGGATTTTTGTTTTGGTTTTTTTTTACCTTCTTTTTTCCTAGGCTGATGGGGGATAGGCAAACTGCACCTGTCTTGTCTTATTACATTAGTTGTATGACACCTCCCAAACACATGCTGGTTATAATAATGTGCTTCACCTGAGAAATTAAAAATCCCATGATTCAATGACAAATTAAGAAACTAGATATAGATCCAGATTTCCTTGCCTTGATGCAAGGATGCGTTTTTTTATTTATTCTGGGGAGCAATATTCAAGGTGGACAACCTGTAGCCTATGATGAAAGAGCTTATTGATATGTATTCATGAAGTAGGCAGTAGTATAGAACAGGTTATGCTTGTTGCTTCTTACAAAGTGTTTAATTTTGCAGAATATATTTTTTTTCTGTTCTCTATCCTCTTGACTATAACCTGCAAGAAAAGCTGACATGAATGATCAAACCAATTTGCTGTTAAAATGAGTTAGCAAGAACAAACCACTACCCCTAGCAGAACAAGTGAGTTACTGTCTCTGACAAGGCAGACAGCTCCTTTTGAATTCAGCCTGCTATCAGTTATGAAGACATTCTCCCATCAGCTTCACAGTCTCTTTCCCACCTCTGCCTCTCCCCCCCCACACTTTCTTCTTTCCCTTTTCCTTCTCTTTCTCCTGTTTTCACATCCTAAAGGTAGGTTTCATTTCATAAAAATGCCTAAGCCAACAGTCAATGAATCTTCTCCCCCTTTCACTTTCCTGCTTCTTCCAGGGCCATAAAAGAGTATGTGCTTGTCATAGGATTCTGAAAACCACTGGTTCAGACAAGGGAAAGAAAAGTTGTTAAAAATGAGTGTTCATTTAAACTCATAATTTTCAGAATACTTAACTTTTTCTGTTTGTTAATATATTTTAAAATAATTCTGTCTCTGCTTGCCTAAAAAGAAAAGAAAAGGCAAAAAGAGGTAAATCCTCCTGTGTAATTCCATGAAACCAAAATTAACAGTCCAATATTGTGGCAATAAAAGGCTTAGTGGTATCACTGAGTTCCTATCTCCTATGCCTTTGATAGTCTTATGAGCTTCTTTTTTTCTAAATCGCTACAAAAAAATCAAATGAATTATATCTACCAGGTGACTTGTTTCTAAACATCTCCAAGGAAATCAGGCATGTTAAAAAGGCAATAATTTATTTCAGAAACTATGCTTGTCTGATTTCTCATAGATTTGTCATATGTTCTATGATATTTCTTTAACCTCTAACAAATAAAAAAAAAGTAATTACGAACAAATATAGATGCACAAACTTAGATTATAAAGTTCAGATTTCAAGAAATCTGACTTCATACAACTGCATTTGCATTTACTGTGCTTAAAAAAAATGGAAGCTACTGTGTATTCATGGGAGCTGCTGAGTATGTCATCCTGAATATTGTGTTCATTAAGGAAAGTATACCCGGCTCTGAATTTTTTACGTTCTCCCCCATGTTTCCCATCATCCTGATTTAAGTAATTTACATTTGATTTTTTTCTGGTTGTGGCCAGATACTTTTCTTAGGTGTTTAATTCTGTCTAGGCATTACATGGAGAACCTAGAGGGTATATTTTATATATATATATATAAAAATATAGTCATAGAAACATGTTAGGTGTTGCGTGAGCTGGCACAGGCAGGACACAGGAACAACCACAAACACATGGATGAAATGCAAAGAGTAAATTTATTTTCATTACCTTGCCAATCAGGGGATCCCCGAAGCAGCACCCAGGCAGAGGCACATAGGTGGGGACGCAGGCACTGCAGATCTTGGCCCATGCTAAATAAATGAACCTGCTGTTTTCGCCCGTTATTTCAGGGATTCACGTAGGCTTGTTTACCACTGTGCTTTGATCTTTCCCACAGCAGGGCAGGAATCTTAAGCATATTCTACTGGATGCCTCTGAGTCTATCATAGGCCTATGTTATCTGAACACAGAGGTTCCACCTGTCCAACACACAAGTCCAAACAACAATTAGTATGATATATATGTTTTTTGACACCACAGCTGCAAGTCACTTGAGCATGTTTACAATCCTCCACACCAATCTTGGGTTATTTTCCCACAGGTGTCTAGATTTTTATTAAAAAGTTTTACGACCCTAGTTAAAGCTTCTACATTCTACAGGTAACTGAATGCTTAAACCAATTCTAGAGTCAGCAGATACCCACAACACATTTTGTACTCATCTACTGATTTTTAAATCTGTGTTCATGTAATTCATCATTATATGTGGGGGTTTTTCCACTGCTCAATGTTCAGAGACAAGAGGTTGTTTCTTGGGATAGACCTTCAAATGTGCAGGTCTGATAGCTCAGTATTCTCTTCTCAATTTGATTCTAGAGGTGAGTACACATGAAAATTTGTACTATGGAAATTGCCTCAGACATAGAAGGAGCAGTCAGGAGTAGATGTAAAATGGTCGTTATAAATCTGACAATAGCAAAAATAACTGAGGCAAGATGCATATGCAAACTGATTTCACAAAATCACATGTACGTACTACACATATCGCATAACTACATATTTTGTAGTTATTGTTTTGTAGTTATGCCATGCTTTCTGTTCTCAAGTCTCTTAGCTGAATAATAGCAAAAAATCTGAACACAAAGAAAACTGGAACAATCTTTCTTTTTCTTTAAATCAAGCATTGGATTTCCAGGGAATTGTGGAGAAACTGTCCAATCTCTAATCCGGATTTCCTTCTTTGGCTTTTCTTTTATAGACAGCAATCCATTAGGGCCTTTACAATATGCATTTTTAAAGGGCATAGTTCACCCATGATGCTGGTATTCCAAATTTTATTTCTGTAAGAACTCTCAGATGGGTACCCTCTGGTCCCAGCGATTCACAGTACTTGAATTTTTCATACCTCTCATAAGTTTTCTCTTACGGCACTTCAACTTCCTTTGTTGCTGTGCTCCCACTGTCTGTGAAAAGTATCTGTAAAAGGAACTTGGAACTAAACTGGGCAGAAGGATGTAGCTAAGTGCCATATGCCTGGAAACAGAGAACCATTTATTGTCTGAAACTTCCTATACAGCATATTTAAATGGCTAGACTTCTCATCACAGGACATATAGTAGTCTGAGCAGGGAAATGTCTGGTACTTACTCACCGGGAGATGTTGATGGCCAGGCTGTACACAGCTGGTGTATCTGAGCTGTGTGTAGAAGTTGAAACACTATGTCCATAGTTTGCTGTGAACAAAAGGTAACTGTGCATATACGGAGCCAACAGTTGATTATTAGTGTGTTTAATGTTTTAACAGTTAAATAGCCCAAATGATCTAGTTCAGAAAAAAACTCATTAAAAGTTAAATCTATTCTAAAAACCCATCTAGTATCTATCCTTTTCTCTGTTTGCTATGTTCACCTTCCAATATTCCTTTGGGTCCCAAGGCTGACAGCGCTGCCTTCCTCAGGAAGAACGGGTCTGCAGCTGGTACAGCAAGCCGCTAGCGTGCCGCGGCCCTGACTGCCGGGCAGAACGTGACAGTGGTGGAGGTTGTCACCCTCTCGGTTGGGGCCTCCCGTGGGACTTGGTGAGGGTGCTTGTCTCCTGCTTTGGAGGCTCCTTCTGAGGGCCCCATGGGGGAGGCGGCAGGTGCCCGCACCCTGTGACACAATGGGCTGTTTTTCCCTCCAGCCTGGCTCTGGGTCTCCCTGCGTGGATGTGGGCTCTCTGCGAGCCAACAGCAGGTCCCACCAGGCAGCAACAGTCACCTGAGTGTGTGTGTGGGTCTCCAGTTCCTAAGAGGAGCTACAGTGAAAGGCAGTCACGTCTTGTTCACTTTTTTACTCACCACCAGCTTAAACACCAGCTTTGGAGCTGCGGTGCTCTTTGAAGTTCTTTTTATATCCCTGAGTCTTGAGTTTATAGGTCACAGCTCGCTTCAACACGATTGATGTCTTCCAGCCTGTTGCAAAGGTGCTCAAAAAACAGGTAGATGCTGTGAGAGACTGAAAGAGTTAACATCTCAAAGATTGTGGTGGGGCAAGTTCTGCATAACAAGGAACCTGCATAGCAAGGAACAGCTGGTGAAAAGAAGCCTATCAGCACCAGGAGGGTGTGACATGGTGGAGCTTGTGCAATTCCCTGTTCTGACATGCTGAATGGGGCAGCTCACCGTGTATGGGCAAAAATAAATCACCATCAGGACTGCAGGGAAGGGGATGTTACTCCCCAAATAGCCCACCGACCCGTTTCCCGAAGGTTCTAGAAGCCCAAACTGCCCGTGACACCTAATTAGCCTAATGAGCTCGAGTGCCCGCCCGAAGGAGGGGCCAGGAGAGGATAAAAGGGCGCGAACTTAAGCCTCCCTATACCCTGTGGAGCGGGATCCCTCGGCTGAGGGGAGCAGCGCTGGAGCCAGGGCCGGTGAGAGCTTTCTCTCTTTTTTTTGCCCCATAATCCCTAGACTTCACTGCTGACCAGGTCTGGGACTGGGAGCAGGCCCAGCCGCCGGCGGGCTCCTCTCCCTCTCCTCTCCCTCTCCTCTCCCTCTCCTCTCCCTCTCCTCTCCCTCTCCTCTCCCTCTCCTCTCCCTCTCCTCTCCCTCTCCTCTCCCTCTCCTCTCCCTCTCCTCTCCCTCTCCTCTCCCTCTCCTCTCCCTCTCCTCTCCCTCTCCTCTCCCTCTCCTCTCCCTCTCCTCTCCCTCTCCTCTCCCTCTCCTCTCCCTCTCCTCTCCCTCTCCTCTCCCTCTCCTCTCCCTCTCCTCTCCCTCTCCTCTCCCTCTCCTCTCCCTCTCCTCTCCCTCTCCTCTCCTCGCGAGGGGGTCCGCTCTGAAGCTCCGCCGGGAGGGCTCGCCTCATTCTCCGCCCTGCCCTGAGCTGATCCCCGGATAAGCAAGGCCTGTGGTGTGTGTTTGTGGAGGGAGGGTGACCGCGGGTTACACGGGCTCCTGAGGGGCTTTGGCGGCAGTTCCTGCTGTGAGAAACCCCGCCGCCTGCTGTTAACGCCGCCCGCCTTCAGGCTGCCTCTGCCGCAAACGGAACGTTCCACCCGTTGGTTGGCGTCGTTTCACCTGAATTCAGCCCCAGGGAATTCCGAACTCAGGACCCTTCCCTGTTGCGTCGAGCCCGGGTCATGACAGATACCAAATTTAAAGAAGTCCCCAGAAGGTTTAGAAGGGACAGCACCTAATTTCTCAATATGTGTGAATAAGTATTGGCTTCTTCAATCTCTTGCGATGCCTCTTGTGCCTCCTGGTACATTAATAGACACTTTCCTTTCAATAAAAAAAAGAAATTTACACACAAAGTTTTTCACTTCTGGAGCCAGATCTGTAGTAATAAGTAGCAGTGGAAAAGACTAATTCATGAAGACACTTAGCTTGGATTTTAATATTGCAAAAGAGGTAGTTTTGAAGGCTTTGGGAATGATCTGTTGTATTAATAGAATGAAATGTACTACATGTAGAAGGAATGCTTTGGAGAAAAACATTATCAAAACAATTCAAAAGATGCCTTATTATACTGATCAACAATCTAAAGGTAAAACAAATGTTTTGGGAAACACTTTTTTTATTTTTGTCTTGGTCTGCCTGCAATGAAAGCAGTATAAGTGGATTAAAGATCTAAAAGAACAGTTTAGTTTTGCAAAGTTGTGATGCAGTGAATTGAATACTGTGGGTTTTGCCTTTTAATGCATTTGTCATTGTCTTTGCCATTCTCTAATGCCTGTCTGAATCCTAAATGTTCCCATGCATATATAAAGATGTTTATAGTACTTTTGAAGGGGAATAAAGTTTTACTCCTCAGATCACAGAAATAACCTAATATGTATGCAAGTCTCCTAAATTCTCATCATGAAGATGTTTCATTTGGGGCTTGTTCTAACTGTGATCATTTATCAAATCCATGATTATTTTTAATAATAAGTAAGAAGATTTATTTTCTTTTTCCTTAAAACACATTAGGAATCAAGATTCAGCAAAATGTATGGCTGAAATCCTTATGGGAGAGGATTTTAATTTGTTTTAATCTGAATATTAGCAGTTGAGCATTTTAATGAATATTGAGGCTGCCATTTTAAAATTTGGCATTGGGTTCTGAGAACTGAACTGAAAAATTCCAGTTTAGTACTTACGTTTCTTACAACTGAATCTGAAGAAAAATGTCATGTAAAATAGAATTTAAAGCACTAAATGGGGGAAAAAATAGAAAGCACTAAGCCAAAGACAGAAAATAGGAGGGGCTAATAACAGGAGTATCTAAACTTTCATGTAGAGAAACTTCTTATGTGGAGTTTTAAAGTAAGAAGCTCCATGAGACTTAATCCCTTGAATCCTCTCTAAGAAACCTATGTCACAAATTTGAGTATAGGAGCATGAATTCCCTTCTTAGTCTAGAAGATGACATGTGAGAGGAAATCACCTTTCATCCAGACATTATATTTGTCAAGAACATAGAAACTGTATTTCAGGTGTGAAAGTGTTTAGAACTAATTTGGGATGAATTTGTTTAAGACACATTGTTTTGTACAGGTAGTGGTAATAATTGATACTGAGTAAGAATTGACCATTGCCAAATATATTGTTAATGAATGTCAGTCCAGTCAGTGTTGTTTTGAAAGTTAAAACAGATCTCATTTGAAGTCTTTTAAACACTTTCATCAGTTATTTCAAATTCCCTAGCTGATTTATAAATATATAGTCAGTTGAAACAGGTTTTTTATTTAATAAACCCATTGTCCAAACAAATGAATAGATAAAAGAGATGATGCAAAGAATGTCAAATCTCAATAGTAGGGTAATTTCTCAATGCAGTGTCTGTACAAATACATCTTCTGAGCTATAGACAAGATGCTTTATCCATGTTGTGCTGTCTTACTTTTTTGTAGTCTGTTTTATTAATGCTCCCATACACCATTATCTCTATACCTTTCACACTACTTCTGACAGGACTCCAGTTGGACAGAGCTTTGAGGTTGTCTGACCTACCCTTTTTTATTTCTTTGTATACTTTTATAATTTAACAAACAGGGTCAAAAAATAGTACAGAGTCAAAACACAGATTTAAGTAAAATATAAACAGAAATACTTGACTTTTTAACATAAAAATCTCAAAGTCACTAGGTAAGACAGTATGGAAAGAAAAATGGTTTATAAATTTCCCTCCATTTATCCAAGATGTTCTACCAAGTTAGAACTTTCTTCCAGTTTTGGTTTTATTCAATTCAGTGATTGTATCATTACCATGGTCTACTTTTATCCCTAGGAAACAATTTTTTTAGTCATCTTTGAGTCTGGGCTGTGCATGTTTACTAAGAGAGTTAGGAAACATGCACATCTCCTTTGGTTTCAGTTGCTTACTCCTGTTCGTGATCATCATGCCACATCTTCCAGTTACTGGAAACTGCTCTACTCAAGGATGCCCAAGGATTCTTCAGGAAGTGAGCAATCTCTTGCTCTTCCAGGTACTCATTCCTTCTACTTGCTGTCCTTTTAAAGGAAAACAGCATAGGAAGTGAGAGAAAAGAAAAAAAGGAGAAAAAAAACCCCAAACCAAACGAGACAGTCCATCATAATTCTATTCCAGTCATGTTTACTATTTTTTCTCCCTGAAAATGGAAATATATACTTTCATGCTCTGTGCTATTGTCCAGTTTTCTCTGTCATCTTTCACACTATGCTTACATAGCTTAAGTTGTTATATTTTTTTCTTTGCATTAGCATCTATATATATTAGTTGTATCTTACTGACCACACCTAATTCTGTGGCTGTGTTAAGCACAGTCCTTTCACTGTCTGTATTGCTGATTTGAATAATTTGTCAATCAATATTAGTACTTTCTCTTAGTACTTCTGCCAGCTCTGTGACATTCCTTTTTGCATTGATATATTTTTCAATTAAAAAAAAGTTCTTAAAGAAAATTTAAAAACTTGAACTTCATCCCAGTTAAGCAGCTGTCTTATATTAAACGTTTAGTTTGTAATGCCTCTAACATTATTTCATTCATATCAATAGAGTGACACCAGAAAGCCTATTGTTTTGTTACATTAATATTGCACAGTGTTAAAAGCACATTCCTGGAGCTCATTCCATTCAGCCAAAGGCTGTGTAACCTTTCACCATGGTATTCACCCCTCTAATTGTAATTGACAGAACAATTTCCTGGTTTCCATTATATCACAGAAGACTAGGTATGGGCAATTTGTTACTTTAAACATGATTGGAAGACCTTTAATTGTAATTGGCAGGACAGTCTTAGTAAAATTTATCTCAGTGGAATAGTTTGGGCAGATATATTTGTTATAGAGAGAAGCACTCGTAACTGAGGCACATGCACAGGCAAATAAATTTAAAAAAGATTCTCTAATATCTCATATAACATAAAGTATCTGGATATTCCTGTAGCTTTAGGTCTAAAACTTCATGGATCAAGATTCATTCAATTAAATGCTTTTTGTACTAATATACAGCAATAGAGAGACAGACTTCCTCCTCTGGTTGTGAAGTCTAATTTCAGTGATGTATTCTAATAAATGTACATAATCTTTTAATGCTATAAATACAATATTTAATAAGACTTTGAAGTAATGTTTACATATCCAGTTCCAAATTGTGACAGAATGAACAAGTATGTTGTTTAAAAGAAAAAAAATTAACTTTTTTTTGGAAATACACTTGTCCTGTCTTAAAATTTTCCAGAATTCTGGTCCCATGATTGCAGTCTTGTCACAGAGTAAGACCTAATTGACAGTGGGGAGACTAAATGGGCTCAATACCAAAACACTTTAATTTTAAGGAGTGACATGCCCTCCTTCTGACAGGGGAGGAAATGTGGCCTGGGGGAAAATATCAGGCCAGTCCTCACAGGAGTCCCAGATGTGTGGTGCACGGTCCTACATCTGGGCCATGGGGTCCCCGCTGTTATGCCTTAGTCACTCCTGAAGTCTCTCTGGGATTCCTTCTGTACGGAAACTTATCTAGGGTTTCTCTTGGGGTCTCAAGCAACTTGAGACACAGTTGTAGGATTGGATAGAGATAAGCTTGTCAAGATTCCATGGTGCTGAACTTCAACAGCTGTTGCAGTGAGTCATAGCCTGCCCATCTCAAAGGTTTTCTGGACAGGTCCTTTACCCTTAAATTACTCCCCTATTCTTTATTCTTTTTTAACTGAAGTTTAAGAAGCCCCCACTCATGCCAGCTGCCACAGGGCTTAACTTAAAAAAAAAAAAAATAAAGTCTCAGTTTTTACTTTTTTGTGCATTTCCCTGTAGGACACCAGTGTGATTAAACCTTGCTAAAAGCAATTTTTCTTCCCTGCTATATCTTTACCAAAAGAATGCAATTTGTGACTTTCCTGATAAAGTCTTAAGTCCTCATATTGCAGTCATCACGTGTCATCTTACTTCTGTTGACCTGCTGTCTTTGCTTCACATCTTGTAAAAATTCATGTGTTACCTTAATAAACTGAGTACTGCATCTTATAAAAATATTAAAATAATTGTAACTATCACAACTTGAATACAAGATTTTATCTTTGTGTGGGCACTTCTATAGAACAAAAACAAAACAAAACAACAAAAAAACCCCTTTCAGTAAAAAGTATGGCTCGTTGACCCTGTGGTCATTCCTTGCCCTGATGTAATTTTGAATGATTGTTAGTCAACTCTAGATTGTGATACTGGCATAAGTTCTTCAAAGGACTCTAATGAGGATGTATTGGATAGTGTAAGACCTGAGCATGAAAAAATGGTGTGGAATAAAAGGTGGAGATTGTACTGAGTCTGGCTGGGATGGAGTTAACTTTTCTTCATGGCAGCTTGTATGGTGTTGTGTTTTGGATTTGTGGCTAAAACAGTGTTCGTAATGCACCAGTGATTTTGTTATTGCTGAACAGTGCTTGCAGAGTGTCAAGGCTTTTCCTTTTTTCTGCTTTGTCCCCTCAGAAAGTAGGCTGGAGATAGACAGGAAGTTGGGAGGGGACAGAGCTGGGACAGTTGACCCCAACTGACCAAGGAGATATTCCATACCGTATGATGTCATGATCAGAAACAAAAAAAAGTGTTTTTTTGTTTTTTTCAGGGTAGCCATTGTTCAGAGACTGCCTGAAGTGTTGGTCTTGTGGGAGATGGTAAACGTTTGCCTTTGTGTCACTTTTTGGTTTGTTTTTTTTTCTCTCTTTCCTTCACATATTAAACTCTTTTTTGCCTCAACCCATGAGTTTTCTTGCTTTTGCTCCTTTTCTCTCCCAGGCCCTGCTGGGGAAAAGAAGAATAAGCAAGCGACTATGCTGGTGCTTGGCTGCTGGCTGAGGTCATTCAAACACAGCAGTATTATGAAACATTTTGAAAAATACAAAGAAATTTAAAGTTCAGTGGAAAATGGTCCAATCACTTCAGCCCCTGCTTCATGAATCATCTTACTAGAGGAGTTTATAGAACTACAGTTCTGATAATTCATAAATTGTATGGTTTTGAAATATTGGTGATCCTGAGGTATTCATGAATTTAAAAATGTTCAATGCTGTGATTTCTAGTGGGAATATAATAGTAATTTGAATATTGACCTTGATATGTTTTTGTCATTATATCCTTAGTTCTGCTGAGGTAGTGGAGAAATAGAAGTAATCCTGAATTAGCCTTCTGTAAACTATCTTTGCTATATAAATGTCACTGAAAGAAACTTTTCCTTATGATACTTGTTCCTCCTTCTGTCACCAGTTAAAGATAACAAACATCCATTATGATCAAACAAGTCCCAGTTGAAGATATGACAATATTTTTTACAGTTTTAGCTTGTGTGTTATGCAGTGTTACAATGAAACATTCTGCATTAAGCAAAGTGTTACTAGTAGGTCAAGGCAGGTGAGCCTTCAACTCTAATCAGCACTACTGAGGTCATGCCTGGAGGACTCTGCCCAGGTCTGGGCTCCTGAGTACAAGGGAGACATCAACATATTGGAGAGAGTCCAGAGAAGAGCCACAAGGATGATTAAGGGCCAGGAGTATCTCCCATATGAAGAAAGGGTGAGAGATCTGAGACTCTTTAGCCTGGAGAAGAAAAGGCTCACAGGGAATCTCAACAATATGTATAATTATCTGAAGGGAGGGTGCAAAGACAATGGAGCTATGTTTTCAGTGGTGCCCAGTGACAGGACCAGTGGCAATGGGCATAAACTGAAACACAGGAGGCTCGCTTTGAACATCAGAGAACACTTTTTTAGCATGAGGTTGACTGAGCATGGGAACAGGTTGCCCAGAGAGGTTGTGCAGTCTTCCCCTGGGAGATATTCAGAAGCCATTTGGACATGGTCTTGAGCAGTCTGCTCCGGGTGGCCCTGCTTCAGAGGAGGAGTTGGACCAGATGACCTCCAGAGGTCTCTTCCAACCTGAACTGTTCTGTGATTCTGTGAAAGATATTGAAAGCACATAATATAAATTATATCAGTGACAATTATAATTTGACAGGAATAATAGTTCTAGGTTCAAGCCCATCCTACTTGAAATACTAGGCCATAAAACATAATACATTTTTTCAACCTCAGTATTTAATGCTACGATCATGTGACATTATTTTCACATGATTCCCATGTCATTAATGCATAGGATGAATAGTGCTCCTGGAATGTATCACTGTTGCATACTGAGTTACTGCTTTTTCTGTAATATGTTTGTTTCTTTTCTCTCAGATTTTTGTGGTGAAAATGAAACAAAAAAATAGTAGGAAAAGAAAGAATGTCCTTCTAAGAAGACTGAATTAGACCCTGAAGAAATTAATATAAACAGAGTTCTTTTCTGAGGCTGGTGCATCAACGTTTTCATAAATACTCACTAATTACGTATACTTTATATTGTGAATATCCAATAGAAGACATCAAGAGTCAAATTTACGGACATGGTGATGGCTCACAATTGTCACTAAATTTAATTAATGTTATACTTTGAACATGTGAATTTCTATGTGAAAATTCTATATGACCAGAAAAATATCAGAGTTTCCCTGCTTTGAAGTTGGCACTGAGATTAGTGGACATCTGATAGCTTTTTCTTCACACTCTCTGAGCCTCTTATCTGTACAGATGAAGACTATGGTACTACTTAGTTTCACAAAGATGTTGTTGAGATCAATTCAGCATTCAGATGCTATGGTCAGAACACCTTAGTAACATTCTGTAGGAGATTATTTTTTAGGATATTAATGAATTGGAGATTATTAATTTTACATTCAATGAAAAATTTGGATTACATGTAAAGAATAATTCTTGGGATCATCTGAAAGGAATAAAGGGAAATACAAAGAAATTTCCATTCGTTGAATATAGCTTGGGTATGGGTAAAAACTAGTGTGGAGTCATGTAATTAAAAACTGAATGATATTGTACATGTAATAGGGCACCAAGCTAAGTTAGTTGAGTTTAATTCTGACATTTTGTGGATACTAAGTGCAGTTCCAGTACAGAGCATCACAAAATGCTAGGAACTGTAGTTACTAAGCCTCTGGAACTTCAGAATTTCACAGCTCAAATATTACAAAGATTTCAAAACCAAATTTTAAGAAAAAAATATGCCTGATGTTGAGTTATGATTTTTTTATTTATTTGCCATTTCATAACAAAATGTAATGCCTGATTTGATTTTGATTTTTAAAGTTATTCAGTAAGACTATTGTATTAAAATGAGAGGACCAGATAACATACATAATCAACATTGATATTTGAATTACATGGGTTATCAGCTAGACAGAAAAACCTGCAGTGCTTCTTGGGTTTTCAGTGTTGTAGGGTTTTTTTGTGAGTGGTCTGCTTCTTGTAAAGGACAATGTATAGCTTTTATGTTCAAGATGGAATAAGGAAGTCATAAGTGGGGAATTCTAAAATTTCATATTTTTTAATAGTGCTTTCTGCAACAAAGGCAGAAGTTTGTTTTTTATGCCATCTTGTATAGTCTTGAATGTTTTACAGTGAAATAGTTATAGCAAAGCAGAAAAGATCTTTCTGGCACTTGCAATAGTTTATATGTCCTACAAGGAGGTAGATTACCTTTCTCTGAGGCCTACATTATACTTCTTTTATTATCCCAGTAGCCTGTGGATACACCAGATTGAGTTTAAACAAGAATTTTTCTATTTGATCCATAGGGGATAATTTTTTCTATAACTAATCCAATGGATATTGATCATAAACAAACTGAAAGGCACTGACTTAATACAAATAATAATATTTAGAATACTTGCCTTGACACAGAAAGTGATTCTTCATTTTTCAAGTGTTCTACTGCCTTAAGCGTTCCAAAATGAAATCACTCTTCTAAAGTGAAAAAAAATGAACTGATAAAAACCCATGCTACAGCCCGTATCTTTGCAGATTTTGGAAAAGATGTCTTCTGACAAAAACTTAGTTCAAAGAATAGAAATAAAGGCTTCTTTGAATGTTTGATTGTAGTTATGTGTCCCTAATGCTTCATGTCTTCAAAGTGCCTGGAGGAATTCCAGTAAAATACCAGGATCTGCAATTAAATGAATATTCTAAGTCAGTCATGAGGAAATGGAGTTGGTGGATGCACCAAGAAGCATGTAACCAGCACCTCTTAATTGTAATGATATGTTGCAATTTACTCTCCCGACCTTTACAAGTGATTTGAGACATTCTAATTTTGTTCTGCCTTGAAGCAGTTTCATTTTAGTCAATAAATTCCATGAGGTTCCCTAATGTAGGGCTCAAATTGAATCTTAATTGCCAAGATGATCTGATAGATAACAAAATTTCAACTTTTCTGAAGTGTCATATAGTATGTGATGCTCTGCTTTGAATTCTGCATGGTTAAAAATCCCTTAAAACTCAATTACAGCTTGACTTTTTGAGTCACTCACCCTTTTGCTCTGGTACTATAGTCCTAAGCTTAATGGTATATAATTACTTACTGGAAAATAATATTAAAATGCTGGTTTACTCAGTTGTGGTCTTCCTTTTTCTCTCTCCTGCTTCTCATTCTTTTTGTGGCTGTAAGTAAATGTTAACATGAATACTAATCAACAGCTATATAATGTGTTTCCCTCCAAAGATAACAAAATACTGTATATATTTTACAAAGAAATATACACTAATTACTGAAGTTCATTTACCACTAGAACAGTAATAGAATGAGTAATGGCTTTCAGAGAATGTTATATTTAACACAAAGAAAAATAAACAAGTGCATGGTACTGTGCATCTTAGATAATTTTTTTGTATATTAAATCTGTACAAGATCCTGGTTCTGTTCCTTGGAGATTTATATGATCATCTCCTTTTCTGTTTTTTTTCTTTCTGTTCTAATTTATCTGTTACTCTATAAGCACCTAAACACCATGCAAAAAATATTTTCTTGTATCTTGCCAGGGACTTCATCATATCCAGTACAGTCAGTCAACCCTTACTTTGCATTCCTTTTCACTTGTTTCACTGGTCTTCAGAATATTTTTTTCTATTCTGATTTGTTTAACACTAAATTAGTTCAAGACAAGTAATACATTTTTTCTTAAGGTGTCAGATGTTTATTAGTCTTCTCCCCTTAAAATATTATCTGACAGAAGTATCTTGGGGACACCATTAACATGTAAATAACAGTGCCTTCTGCTGATTCTTTAAAATATTTCATATTTATGGTATACTGTATAAGTTTTCAGGAATCTTCATCTACAGCTATAGTTATATTTGAGCTGTATAGAGAAGAATTGATGAAATATAAATATATAATAACAGGCAATTACTGGAAAGCAACAAAATAAACCAGGCAATTTTGCACAATAAAGGAAAGTTACAGTAGATCAAATTTCTTCCCCTGGAGAGATGATCTTTGCTTTATAGAAGCTTAAAATTGTGCTGATTTTTAATTGTGAACAATGCCATTTTAAGTTTGTCTATTGTAATATCTGCTGCTGTCATTAACAATTTCCATAGCCTTTAATGAAAAAAAACCACAACCCACAACTAATGCCCTGAAATTTTATTTACTTTATAACTTTGTTATAATTTGTTGTTCAATATTATAAATCTCTTCTGGATCTGAGTATTTTGTTCTTACTAATGTCCTAAACTTCTCCAGATTAAGGATATGCTGTGATTTCCATTAGCTTGTCATGAATTCATTCTTTCTTATCATTCAAATGCAAATCTAGCCCTTAGCATTGTACCCTTGAAGGTATCCCTGGGAACCACTATTCATTCTGTAAGATGAAATAGTGTTATCCCTCTGCTACAGTCTTTCAGCTGTATTTCAGTCCATGTGAGATTATCCGCATACATGTAATTAAATCAGTTTTGACTCTTTGGCACTTTGGAGAGAGAGGCAGCCTTTAAAATGAACAGCTTGGGGATTTGAAATATGGCTTACAGAATCCAGAACTACCATACCAGGCACTCTAAAGCACCTTTTTCAACCATGTTAGCTAGTTAGAGGAATAATTCCTCTGTTTGCTCTTATCTTGGTCATGCATGTTGCTCTACAAAGTTTTTCTCTGAACAACAGGTATTTCACTCTCTCCGATTCATGGTTGGCACACCTATATTGTTAGTACAGATCACATACACTGCATTCCTGAATCTAATTCCACTGGTCATTAACACCAAAGCTCGAGAATGGTTGTATTACTGCAGGGGCTGGTATCCAGTATGGACAGAACCATGTGAGTAAAATTATTTCATTAATGACAAAGTCCAGCTTCTAGATAAATATCACAAACAATTAAAAATGCCTCTCTTTTGCTTTGAAGTTTTCTGCAGTCTAATAATATTAGATATATGGTTAGTTATGCTGTATACTTTGACAAGCATCTTCCCTTTTAAATAATAATTTGTTTTTCTCATGCAGAACAGAAACTCCATGGCAACAAGACAGTTTGAAGCAGAAAATATGTAGACAGAAAACACAGATGGTCTGGTTTCAGAAAGTCTCAAAATGAATAGAAGCACAGTGTGTGTAAAGCAGGGCCTGAAGAATTTTACTTCATTTAAAATGGCATATAAACATGCAAGCAGTCCTTCAAATGTTAGTGGGTCAACTCAAATTCAACAAAATATGTAAATTCTCACAATTTGACTGTAAAGGTTTTATTACTGAATTATTAATTAAACACAAAGACTTCTAATGTCTCTACTTGAATGTAAAGCACTAGCTGAAAAGACAGGGTTGAAATCCCAGTCTCACTGAAATCAGAGATGCCTTTATTCATTGTTGTCCTATAAGATGAGGATGGGAAAGACTTGCTGTTCACTAAATACACCTGCAGTCCCAAACATGTTGCTAATTTCTCTTCTGTATGTCTGCTTCTTCCTCATCTTTGTTCTCTTCTAATTTTTCTTTTATTTTCTAGTCATTAAGTCTGTTTTAGACAGCCAAGATTGTCTTTTTACAGTATTGGTGTAAGCACATAATGGAAGAGGCATCTCTCAGCAATGCTATACACAGTCTGACTCTTGCACAAGTTATCAGTGTCTCAAAAGTCTGCTTTAGGGTAAGACTCATCAGACTATGTTCTATACCAGGCTTCTTCCATTATCAAATAGCAGTTTCTGTCAAAATTCGAAAGACCATTTTTCTTTCTGAATTTTCTGGGAAATAATAGAGGAAACATTTTCTAGGAAACAGTAAGAGGAACAAAAACATATATCTCAACATACATGCATGTTGCTAGATTTTTTTTTTCCCCAGAATGGAGAATAGTTAATGAAACCTTTAATAATTATTGATTGTCAAATTAAATTGTATCGTATTGTGGTGGGTTGACACAAGCCAACAGCCAAGCACCCACAGAGCTGCTTGCTCACTACACCCTGCCCAGCAGGACAGGGAAGAGGATAGGAAGACCACAAGTGAGAATAGACAAGTGAGAACTGTCTTTGAGGCAAAGACAGTTAATGGATGAAGGAAAGGAAAAAAAAAAAAAGTGACACACAGGCAATCACCCCCTAACTCCCACAAGTAGGTTGATGCCCAGCCAGCCTCTAAGCAGTGGCCACCTTGGGAGACAGCTCCCTGCCTGCCCGCCCCATCCCCTTCTTCCTCTGCTTTAGGTTTTATTGCAGAGCATGACATCATATGTTATGGAATATCCCTTTGGACAATTTAGGTCAGCTGTCCCAGCCCTGTCCCCTCCTAACTTCTTGCCCACCCCTAGCCTACTCTCTGAGAAAAAGAGAAAACCTTGATACTGAGCAAGAACTTGTCAGCAATAGCCAAAACATTGGTGTGTTAGCAACGCTGTTTTAGCCACAAATCCAAAACCACAGTACTGTACAGGCTGCCATGAAGAAAGTTAACTCCACCTCAGCCAGGTGCAGTACACTTATAACTACTTCTCATTGAAAGAAAAAAGCAAATGGGCTAAAGAATGTTAGTGTAGTGAAAGTGTTAATTCAGGTTTTGTATTTTCAATAATATTGTTTCTCTCCCCTTCATCTCTCTGATAAGAAGGCTTCTTTTATTGATGATATTTTGTTACAAGTAGCATGCAGGCTATATTTTTAATCCAAATTTCATGTCTTAGTTACCTGTTAGAGTTTATCCGCAGCATGGTCACAGTCTCATTCATTTATTCCTTTGAATTATGTAAATTAACGGAAAACTGATAGAGACTTAGTATTGCTTTTCATGTGTGAATGAAAATATAATTGCAATTAGAAAACATAGAACTTCTACAAATTAAATATGTGCTGTCTGCTATGAAAAATACTTTTCTGAAAAATATAACAAACCCCAAATCTTCGAAATTGGATTGGTATCAGCTTTCCATAAAAAAGCTTGAATAGTCATCTATGACTATTCAGATCAGACCAGGTTTCTCAGTTTTATGCGCCTGGGTCTTGACAGCTTTCAAGGGTGGAGACTGCAAGGGCTCTCTGGCTCAGCTGTTCCACTGCTTGATTGTCCTCATAGAGAAAACATTTTGGTTCAACTGATTCTTGTAAACTTCCCTCTTACATGTTTTTCTCTCTCTTTTTGTCTCAAAAACGCATGAAATTACCATTAAATCTGTAGATACAGAATTTTTCAGCAATGAAAGTAGTTTCTTATGGGGCATTACTGTTACTATGCCACTCTAGGACTTTCCTTCTAAGACGTGTCATCAGCACAATTCATAAGAAAATAAGAGACCTTCACAGAAAATGCAATGAGATTATAGGAGCTGAACTGAATGTAGGTGCTATCAGTGAGGATTAATAAGATTTTGGGGATTGACTTTAGCTCCATATTAACATAATTTTCCATTTTGATGTCTGAAAAAATGGGTGTCAGCATGAAACTTTCCTAAGGTCCTATTGTACTTGATGGACATGTGTTCAATTAATGAGGTACTTGCCTAAACACGTACATGTAGTGCCATTTTTGGTACTATGGGATATCCTGTCTGGTCTCTCTGTCAGTACAGAAAGGGAACTTGCATTGGGATTCATTTGGCAAAGGCCACAGTGACTGTGTAATTACTCACAAGTCACAACAATGTTATGAGGAAATGATAAAGTAGATTAAGTGTCATCATCTCAAACTTGTGAGTAGCAGATCTGATTTTTCCAAATATAATACTCAGGTAACCTGATTAAATTTACAAGTTTAAATTTAAATGTGTAACATATTTAACATTGGTTTAGTTTTCATTATTCTTTTGGATTTTCATCTTTGAAACACCTTCAGTTTTATAAACTTTTTATACTCTGGATGTTAGCATTACTTATTCATTGTTGCTGTCAGGGAGTTCTGAGTCCTAAGTCCACCCACATAGGCCTTACTTGCCCTGACCAGCCTCACTTGAAAATACCTTTTGCCCATGAGCCCAGGAGCTACTTTTAAGCTCAGGGCCTATATATACCTCTGTTGGTAAGATCATTGCTCTTGCCTGTGCTGTGGCCAGTCTTGGCTCCAGCTCATCTCTTGGAGCAATCCTGCTCTTGCTGTTCTCTTTCAGTTAAGCAGACCCCCAAAAAAGAGGACAATTAAATTAAAAGATTTTAAAATATTCAAAAAGCAAGAAAGGAGAGCTTATCAAAGGTAAAAATGGACTCTTCATAAAAGAAGATCTTGAGACCCACAAGTAGCAGACAGGCTGCATGGGAGTTAGCTTTCATGGGCTTAAGGAACTTGTTTCAGTCATCCACACATAAGCATCTAATGATACCTCAAATAACCTCACATATCTAGAGCATCAGCATAGGGGTAAAAGATAAGACCCAGGATCTATGATGGACTCTCACCTTCCTGGAGCAACAGCTAAACATAAAAAACATATCCTAGCATACATCAAGAACCTATGTATAGACAACTGTATAGACTCTTGGTGTACACGGTGTAAGTGGCTACAAGTAAGTTAGCTGTATAAACTCCCACAGAGATGGTCTAATCAATACACTCAATTAAGTCATCTCACCCTAAAATAAACAGTTATTTTAAACCAAATGAGTAGCTCTCCATTGACAGTACTATGTGATCAATTCATTTGTCAAACATAAGTGTGTAGTGTAATCTGAAACTGCCTAGGTTATCTGAGAAATCTGCATGAGGCTTTCAGTTATGACAGAGGACTTACAGAGACCCTTTCTGAATTGGGTGCTGAAAGACAGGTGGGTAGGTATAGGAAATCTCAAATGACAGCATATACCTATACTTAGGGAACTGAGTTGCCCATGATCTCTATCAGCCATAATGGTGACTTTGATGCCTTAGAGTATGATACACTTTAGATCCCATTGTAACGACCCACCTGACATCCAATTTCCACTCTATAAACGCACAGGCATCCCATATGTCCTGCGTCATACTTGAAATCTCAATAGACCGTTGCCTTTCAAGGGACTTATGATTTGACAATTTGTTTACATGTAGGAAGAATCAGGTAGATAGCATGTACAGTCTGGAAATTAACCCCATACCTGTGTCTAGGTGATGTTAATCTCTTTGTGTAGCATATTCAGCATGTCAAACATATATGTAGTAGCATGCTAATAGATCTGGCTTCTTTGCCTCCTGTACCAGCTGTTGCATAAAAGATACATAAGAAGCACAGTGTATTTCCTAAAGGTGAACAGATGGGAAGTGGGAAGTGTGGGTGAATGAGATTCAGTTCTGAGCAATATCATACTGGATATTCCTCCATTCTTTATTTTTATTTTGATCTATGAGGTTGGAAAGCTCAGAAAGCATGATTGAGAAACTGCATTTTTCTATATAGTGTAAAACAAACATAATAAATAAAGCAAAATTGGGATGTTACTTAGAAAAAAAGTATGTTAATGTTCTATTTGTGCCTCAAAGTGTACTCCAGCTGTACCTGTTATGTGAAAAAATATGCAGGTCACTGTGATGTTTTCAGTACAGAAAGTTTCATGGGTGCAAATTAAAACTATTATTGTTAATTAAGAATTAACTCTTTTAATAGGGGGTTTTTGGTGTGGTGGGTTTTTTTTTGTTTGTGTGTTTGTTTTCTTTTGAAGCCAAGCAAATGGGGGATATGGGTTCCAAACAGGGAGTATGAGTGTTTTTCATGGGTCCTGGATTTTCCATATTTTATGAATAAATACCTTGGAATTTGAACCAAGTCTGCTCCCAGATTATTCTCTTCACATTGAGCTACAAAGTAAGTTTAGGAGAATGTCATGTAACCTAAAATTACATGTCCAGTATTCAGATATCTTGGACTGCATTATTCACCCTGGGGTAATTTAACAGCTACTATAGACAATCCTTGTTGATTTATATGACCTGTTGTAGAAAGCTGTTTTGCGGGTGAGTAATTTTAGTCACTTGATGTTCTTACCATGAAATAATTGTTTTGCTTAAATACAAAATGTTTGAATTGCACTGCATTTATGCAACTTGAAATAGCCTAAATGTTAGCATCTAAATACCCATTAACATCAAAATAAGTCTATTCACTGCAGTCAACGGGGTCTAGAAGGCAATCCAGATCACTTTGAAGTAGAAAGAAGGGTAAGGCTTAATTCAGTTGCCCACAGATAGTAATGAAGTGCCATTTGAGACACATGGCTAGTAAATCTGGCGTAATATGTACTGTAGTTTCATGTCCTTCTGGAGAAGTAGGAAAAGGCCAGGTGAGGTGTCCCAGATATTACAAGGTGAAACCTACCCAAAACCACAGTTCAGTCATGCTGAGAACTTGACTACATCTACCCAGCTCTTAATCAGATGAGCACAATAAGTATTGGGAAAACAAGAAAAGCACAAGTAATTGGTAGAGGTAGGCTTTCCCAAAATCTCTGGACTTCATCTGCTCTGCTTTAATGGCTTAAATGTTCCCAGGAAAGAAACAGACAAGCACAGATGAACTGTTAATAACTTTGCATCCATGCAACTCATCAGTGAACCAGGTAATAACTGAAGCCGATTTACTTCAGATAGGGAGAGAGTGGCCTAGAGTGACATGATCAATGGCAGACATTGGCAGTGTATGCTGACCATCTAAGTTAGAAAGCAAAGAACAGTGAAAACAATAGTCCTGTTGGGTGAAGAGAATACCTCCAGGGCTGTGCAGTGCTGTGCTGAAGGATGAGCCCAAGCTGGAACTGCTACTTGTAAAACCAGGCCATGAGCCAGTACTCACATCTTGATCAACTGGAATGAGGGTCCTGTTCCCCCAAGTCTGAGCCCATGGCTTACCTGGGCCTGGCATTGGTCAGTGATCACACGTTCAGTACAGAATGTGTGCGTGCCTGTGTTTGTGTGATATAATTGAAATTGCTTTCCACCATCTGTACACATTTCACTTAGCAAATAAATCTTCTGTGTTACATCATTGAGTGATGTTCTTGTGGCTACCTCTCCTTAGATTCCGGTGACACTCAAGGTGTCTCCAGTAGCCCTTGATTGATACCTCTCTTGTGGACAACTAAATTAAACCTCTTGGGTGATAAGCTGCCTTGCTCTGACTGTTTTAATTAAAGATAAGATGAAGTTGCTCACATGCAGGCTTCTCATATTATTTGAAATATCCTAGGGTATCTTACCTGGAATCCAGTTGTCAGTCCAGAAGATGAACATCTCTCTGAAGTCCAGTGTAATAACTTACAGCCCCATGCAGATGATTTAAATTGTTATGGGGTGACAGGAGGCATCTCCTTCTGGTTAACTGAATCTATCTCTGTGTCTTTATCTGTTGCAAGAGTAGTTTAGAGATAACTTATCTGCATAGCATACAAAGATTATTGACATGAAAATTTATGTGTCTGAATCTCAGATTTAACCTCATCCTTAAAGTTTAATTCCTTTTATTCCTGTTACTAATGTCTTGGGTTTTTTTTCTTTTTTTCCCTATTACTGTCTATTAAGGATTTTTCCTACCCTTTTGGACATACAAAGAGAATAATACAAGTATTATGGACCTAAAATTTTAGAATAAACTAGCCTCTAAACTCCAAATTATTATTACTATTATTGTTATTATTATTATACATTTATATGGTATAGGATATCTTAATGATACTGTGTATACAATTATATTAAAATCATGATTTATATTCACAGTGTACACCTTCTCAGTTGCTTCATTCTCCCACTAAGAGATGCAGAATGTTTCAGTGATATTCTAATGGAAAAACATTCTTTGATCTCTTTTAGCTTCCACTGTAATTTCTTTGCCTTGGGTGCAACCTGTCAAAAGAAATTGCTCAACACACTTATTAATAGCAGTAACAGTATGCCTAATGTGATTCAATTAGCACAATCTAGTAGACTCACCCTGTGACTACTTCAGGAAACTTGTCATTGAATTTTAGCTCATAACCTTAAAGACTGCATTATACAAAAGGTCTAATTAGGTTTGGGTTTTTTTAGAATATTTAAATACGTTCATTATTGTCTATCTTTGCTTTTCTTTACCTCAGAAATTTTGAAAACAGAAGCCAAAACACAAAACAAAGCAACTGATTCCCAGGAAAAGATAGTAATGAGTAAAAATATTTTTCAGATTTAAATCTTGCTTGATGATACTAGTTTTTACACACACTCTTGAAACTTGTTTGCACTGGAAAGGGCAATGAATAAACAGCAGATATAGAAAGCTGAAATAATGAGGCTCTCAGTAAAGATTTTGGCATTGTACTTCTTGCCTGTACCCACTTAGAGGCAAACACACATGATCTCAGATGAGATTTGAAAATAGATTGTGGAGTAGGAAAGATATTTTGAATGGTTAATGACAAAGTTTCCATAAAGCAGTAATGAAATCTGAAAAGGACAAGGCAGGGAATGAAAATAGGTAAGTGTATGGGTCAGAAATAAATAAGGCAGCAAAGCTTTGTAGCCTGTTTTCCTATGCAGGCAAGGTGCTCACTGAAATTAACTGAAAAAATTATTTGCTTCAGTAACAGGCACACAATTTGAGAAAAGGTGAGTGGCAAAAAATTGTTTATGCTTGCCCATGATGTGATAGGTTTTTATCAGATGAAGCTAGAAAACACCACTATAAAAGACTGTGTGGTCCAGGAGAAATCTCTCCTGTTTGCATCCAACATTTAAATGCCAACTGTCCGCGCCTCCCTACTTAATGCAAGTTGGTGGAGAGTGAGATCACGGAAAAAAGCAGTGAAAGAAGGAGCTGTGCCAGGAATGAAATACAAGCTGTTCAGACATAATTTGCTCTGGAATTTGGCACTACCTTGGGTTTGTGAAGATGTATTTCTCCACCAAATTTAAGCATAGCCTGGAGAACTAGACCCTTTTTATGTAAGGTCCAAACTCAAATTATTTTAGCACAGCTGATCAATGCTGGAATAGAAAATGTTAAAGCTCTTAATTGCATTAAGCTGTCTATCAGTACTCGACTTATTTGCGACTACCAAAACTTCTTGACTTTTACTAAAATGTTGTGTCTATCCAGCCTGCAGTAAAAACACTTTCAGTGCCACTCTCTTTCATTTTTCTCAGCTCCTTCCCCCAGAGCACTCTGTTCAAGCACATCAAAACAAGTTTCTAAATGATTATCAAAGGCCTTGACAGCTACATGTCTCACTACCTACATGCTCTTATATTTGATATGTTATGTCAGCCAATTCATCATATTTATCAACAGTGTCTGCTTTAGTAGTTCATTCACCTGCTTTTCCTTCTCTTATATGTGCATATCATTTGTTATTACTGAATATCTTCCGTTAGTGTCTGTAAACCGTTTTTCTATAAAACCTTATGGGTTAGGAGTGATGAGATCTCAAACCTATGTCAGTAAAAGCAAATGATAAAATACAAATCTTTTGAGGTTTCACTTTTGAACAGCATAAATAGAGGAAACCACTATTGGTGAGGGGGGATAAGTAAAACTACACGAAAATTCAGTATCATAGATGTCATTGCTCTAAAGAATTAATATTTAGAAGAATGAGAAAATAAAAAAAATATTTAAACTTTTAAATTGTAAAAATAGAGAACAAGGTAACCTATTGCTATCAGTAACCTGGGGATTTGGTCCAGAAACTCAGAGCCACTTCAGAAGCTGACAGAATTCCCTTAAAAATTATACTACAGAAGTATCTTCTCTCTTTTGATACCTTGAATGCTAAAGAGAATGAAGGTATTAATGTAATAGTCATAGACTTAAAATAATACATGCTTTCAATATGCTTATCAGAATAGAGAAATTATTTCTGTTAAAAGTAGAGCAAACCTATCTTTTATTGATTACGAATAATTCATCCTATCCTCCACAGATTTAACTGTTGGTAAGACTATGTTTTCTTTACATCCTAAGTGTTTAAAAAAAAAATAATCCATGATGTTCCCTTTTATGCTGCTGTCTATGTTCTGCAGTCTTCAAAGATTTTTCTTCCAAGGACAGAAAACTGCTCCTGATGGGCAGTAGCTGAACTCAGAATCACACGCTCCTCCCATGCCAGCATTACAAATCCATGGTACTTGTGAGCATTACCAACGTGTTAATTTTTTTCATCCCACTACACTACATTTTCTCACAGTTCTATCACTTGTTTGTTTGGGTGACCACGTAATCAGGGTGATGAAATACACTCTATTTTAATTACATTAATATCTACAAATAAAAGCACAGAATAAGAGTTAGGTAACTTTTCTTTAATTGATATTTTAATGAAACTAATATATTTTCATTACAACTAGTAGAAATCATAACATTTGAGCAGTTACATAAATTCATAAATATCTACCTTTCCATTTTCCTCTTATAAAGATGGAAATCAATTCATAAGGTATTTAGAGTTTCATTAGTTGACAACAATTTTTTTCTAATGCAGTGCATCTTCTAAAAAAACCTGGGCTTTGTTTGATTTGGTTTTCTCAGTGGTTGTTATGATAATTTCATTCTTTCTGCAACATTTCTGATTTCATAGGGAACCAGTTCCAATAAGTATGTCTTGAAAAAGCTATAATAAGTAAAACTTCTTTTCACAACATCTCAAAAGATTCAGTGACTCTTCAAAAGAAAAGTATGGTCTTCTGAATAGAAATTTCATGTAGATTCAAAAGACCTCAAGGGGACAGGATGGATATTACTGGAAAAAATTTTACTCGCTCAGTGGTGTATGAATCTTACAGATGGGCTTGCATCAAATATTAGAAAATGTGCAAGCAAATCATCAATGACAAGAGAGAAAGAGCACATCAGATGTAATGAAAACAAAGATAGGAAGATGTTTGGCAGAACTCTTGTAATATTTAGATCTCATGTGGGGAAAAAAGATCTCCTCTAGGGATGACTGATCTTTATTCAGGCAAATTTTCTACCTAACTTGATAAAGATTTTGCCTGTAAATTTATTTTTTGTTTATAACATGGAGCTCTGAATTAGTACATCTTACTATGTTACAACTTCCTCCAATATACTTTTTTCCTTTCTAAGGCTAATATGGAATTGTAACAACAGCTCCTTTCTCTTTTGTATTAGATACGACAAATAGATTTGAGTGTAAATTACGATATTTCCAGAAAATATTAAAATATACTTAATGATAGATAATAAAGATAGTACACCTAGTTCTGAGAATCCTAGCATCCTCAAGTGGTATGAAATTGTTATGTTGGGGAAAAAAAAACCACACCTGAACAAAAAAATCAGTACTATTTGGGGATTTTCTAATGGTATTCTGCATGAAAATTTATAAATATATCCATACTATGGAAATAGGTAGTGGAGCTAGGAAATGCTACAACTACAGCATCAGTAGTAAAGTCTTAGTGTTTGCAGACACCTAAACAATATTTTAGTGAAGATGTAGTTACTTCATCTGTGAACTTTGATTACAATGAGGTTTTATTATGAGTCTACTGTCATTTCAGAAAACATCTGGCACTGTTTTCCTCTTGGTGGTACCCTACTGTTTACATAAACACATTTTCAAAAAAGAGAACAATTAATACCTTTAATAGCATTACTAAGGGATCTTTTGAGTGGGAACAAACAGCCTTTACAGAAATTGCAGAACATGCAGATTTACTGTGCATATATGTAAGTTAAAACAACACAAAACAAACCCACCAAAAGCAAACAGGTGCAAAAACATAATATTGACTTAAACAGCCTTTCCTCTTTACTAGTTAGGGCCACAGATTTGAGTGATGTGGAACCTTAAATTAGACTACTATAGTGTTTCTTAAGGTTATGAACAAATACTGTAATTTAAAGAAGTTCCACACATTTAGCAGCTCAGCTGATTCCTAGCCCAAAACAAATGTGTGTTAAGAATTATTCAGAAATGGCTCATTTTACCTAAGATATTCATATGGACTGATGACCAGAAAAATAGTCTATGGGAAGGCTTAGAGTTAATATTAATCCTTAAGTCTGTTGGATCAAACTGATTTTGCACTTCTTCCATTCCAAATTCCTCCCCTTTAACAGTATCAAATGGTAAACAAACAAACAAACAAATTGGTGTTATTTACTTCATTGACGTTCCTTTGTACCAAGTTTCTGGCACAAGTATTCAGTATGTCATCATCAGAAATAAAAATTTGACCGGGTTAATCAAATAAATTCTGATGCTTAAATTTATGCATACAAGTTTGAAATTCAACCAATAATTTTAAAGAGAAAATACTTTAGCTTCTGAACTATTTTAGTGTTATCTTTGTAATAAGAAATGTTAATTTGATTACTACTGTATGTAAAAATTCCTCCATACATCTTTTAAAAATATCCTTTTAAGCAGTAGCAGAGCCTTCAAAGGTTCAATTTATCATTAAATAGTCACACATTTTATATGTAGTTTATTTTTGCCCTCAAATTACTGTATCTATTTCAGTGATTTCGTTTGCCTATATAACTTTCTCCTGAAAAAAACCCTAAACCATGAAGCTTACTATATTCAACCTTCAAGTAAATTTTACTTTTCATTGATATAAATGGCTTGCTAAGGAGATCTATTCCATAATAATGCACCAAATTGTGATCTATGAACTGACCAAACCCAATTTTTAGAACTTTCATGAACAGGTTTGGTTTTGGTTTAGCTGGTTTTTGTTTTGTTTTGTGGGTTTTTTTTTTTTTTTTTTTTTTTTTTTTTTTAATTTGCCATTATCTGTGTTCATTCTACCAGCCTTCATTAGCTGGTGTAATGCTCTTGGTAATATATTATGGGTTAGGATTTCTCACAAGCTTTGAACTTTTTCTCCTCTCAGACAGCATTTATCACATGTGTGTATAATGTACCTTAAATATTTAGAAAATTTAGCTCCAAGAAATACCAGTATTACTGAGATATGACTTACCACCAGCTGGTGGAAATTTCAAGAAAATCTAAATAAATCTGAGATCATACAAGCAACTTTGACATCCCAAACTGTTTTTGTTAAAGAAATTTAAGTCAGGGCTGCATAAATATGAGGTAATTTGTAGTGAGAAAGTGAAACAATGGGATAGATGATACCAAAAAGTAACCACAAGGTAGGTGGAAGAAGCAGTTAAAAAATAAATTTTATCATACCTTCTGTCAGTCATCTGAAGTTAAAGTCACATGTTACTGAGTCACTTATTTGTCCCTTCTATTATTCTCATTCATGTCAGCTCCAATGTCATTCACAAGAGACTGCAGGAACACAGTTGGGTTTCTTTTTAATTCCTCCTCCTGGCATCAAAGGATATTGAAAAGACAGCGAAGGTTTCCCTCTTTCTTCATTGTCTGTGCTGCGGAAACTCTCACCTGCACAGTACTTGTCAGTGAAGGTCATAGGTGACTTACACTGCATCCTAGTTCTTAACAGCAATCTATACCAAAAGGTATAGCAACACAGAGAAGCCAAGATACTACATGGCTTACAAAGACATTTAGTAGAACAAAAAATTGAATGGAAGAAAGGAAGATGAAACATTGTGAGAAAATTGTATTTATAGAAGAAAGACAGATACTAAATAAAATGGGAAACTAATAGAAATAGAAAACCAACAACAGATAGAGAAAAAGCAAGTCAGACTGGCTCAGGAGAGGGAATGAAAGGCTGCGAGAACAAGGGAAAAGGGAATTTTGTCTGTCACACAGTGAAGAGACTAAGGATTCTTCTATTTCCTTCTGCCCCAGTTCTATTACTGGCTGCAAAGCAAACTTTGAAAAATCACATTGATTATTTTTCTGCAAGAACAGCCTCTGGAGTGGACACAAACATAATGTTCTTGTTTTTCTGCCCACCATTTGACCACATAACTGTCACACTTACTGCTTGTTTCTGGCATCAGGGTAATCCCCCGGGTGTGCTGTGATGCAAAAACTGCGTTCTGTGAGAGGCAATACAGTTGGAAGACATGCTGTGTCTGTGCTTAAGCCTGCACTTCACAAAATCACAGGATGGCTGAGGTTGGGAAGGACTTCTGCAGGCCATCTTGTCTGCCCCTGCCCCCTCAGTTGCTCAAGCACAATCAGCTAGAGCTGGTCGCCCAGGACCTTGTCCTGTTGGATACTATCTACAAGGATGGAGACTCCACAGCCTCTTGGGTGATCTGTTCCAGTGTTTGACCACCCTCACAGTTAAGAAAGTGTCTTTTTGTGTGCAGGTGGAATTTCATGTGTTTCAATTTGTGTCTGTTGAATCTTGTCCTGTCATTGGGAACTGCACAGAGGAGTCTGACTTGTTTTTATTCCCTCCCATCAAGTATTTATATACATTGATAAGATCCCCCTGAGCCTTCTTTTCTCCAAGGTAAAGAATCCCAGCTTCCTCAGCATTTCCTCATTTGAAAAATGCAGATGCTTCAGATGAGCCACTTGAAGGCTCACTGCCTGAATATCATTTGTTGCTGGTTTGGAGGATAGTTAGGACTGCCCAACCTCTTTTTTTTTTCCTTTTTTTTTTTCCTTTTTTTTTCTTTTCTGTTTTTTTTTTTGTTTGTTTGTTTGTTTGGTTTTTGTTTTTTTTTTTTTTGCTTTTGGTTTCTGGTTTGTTGTTTAGTGTGGGGGTTTTGTTTTAAAAACAGGCTGATTCAGAGGCTGTTCATTTCCAGTGCTTGAAATCCCAAAGATAGCACTTGAGACTCTCTAAAGAGCTTTGCAACTGGGATTCCTAGAGAGAACAAACTCCTGAAGTTTATCTTGTTACTAAAAGCAACTATAGCATTAAATGAGGGGAGTAGTGAAAATAAACAGTAAATTTTGTCATGCTCACTATTTAGGATTGCAGTTCCCAACATCATATGTTAGAGCTAAGCATCTAGGGGTTTAATAAAAAATCTTCAATAAAAAAATAAGATAAACTAAGCATTTAAACTGAAAATGCAAGATATTATTTTTCTTTTATCACATTTTGAATAGTTCCTTTATGCTATCAAATTCAGAGGTACTTCATTTTCAAAAGAGCTGGAATCAGATTTCTGGATACTCGGTATCCTCATCTGAGGCCAGATTTTTCAGTAAAAGTAAGTAACTACTGAGGAATTTGGCAACAACATGGTTGAGAACCTCTGGGTAAGGATGAAGCAGAAAGCAAATAAAGTACATGTTGTTGGGAATCTACCATCAACCACACAACCATGATAATGACACCAATGAATTATTCCATAAGGAATTAAGGGATATCTCAAGATAAAGCTGCCCTTTTCCTTATGGGTGATTTTAACTTCCCAGACATCAACTGGGAATATCATACAGCAGACACAAACAGGTCCAGGAAATTCCTGAAGCACGTTGAAGATAACTTCTTGGTGCAGGACTAAAGGAACTGACTAGGAAAGTGCCCTCCTAGATTTGTTGTTTGTAAACAGAGAAGGACTCGTGTGCGAAGTGGTGATTGTCTTAGTCACAGTGATCATGAAGTAGTTGAGTTTCAAATTGTTGGTGATAGGAGGATAACTGCCAGCAAAACTTCAGCCCTGGATTGGGCTGCTGAAGGAGCTAGTTAATAAGGTTCCCTGGAAATCTGCTTTTGAAGTATTGGGGGTCCATGAACCCTAGTCACTTTTCAAGAACCATCTCTTAAGAGTACAAGAGCAGGCAACTCCAAAGTGTCAGAAGTCAAGCAAGTGGGGCAGAAGGCCAGCTTAGCTGAGCAGGGATTTTCTTATAGAAAGCAAGCAGAAAGGAAGTCTATGGACATGTAACATGGGAGGACTACAGAGGTGCTGTTCGCCACCATAGTGAGAAAATTCATATGGCCAAAGCTCGATTAGAGTTCAAGTTGGCCAGCACTGTGAAAGACAACAAAAAGGGCTTTTTAAAATATGTTAACAGCGAAAGGAGAGTAAGAGATAATGTTGGTTCACTGCTTGATGAGGTTGGTCACCTCACAAATAGGAACGTAGACAAAGTAGAGACATTTAATGCCTTCTTCGCCTCTGTCTTCAACACTGATGATGGGCCTTGGGACCCTTGGAGCCCTGTGTTGGAAGACTGTGACTGCAGGGATGATAAACTCCCAGCCAACTCTGAAGTTGTTTGGGACTTGCTGCTCCAGCTGGATGCATGTAAAACTATGGAGTCTGATGGGATTCATCACAGAGTACTGAAAGAGCTGGCTGATGTCATCGCAGGACCTCTCTCTTATTTTTCAATGGTCTTGGGAGTCTGGAGAGGTCCCAGTCTACTGGAAGCTGGCAATTGTCCCAATTTTCAAGAAGGGTGGGAAGGAAGACACTGGAAATTACAGGCCTGTCAATCTCACCTCAGTGCCTGGTAAAATTATGGAGAAGGTTATTCTGGGAGTTAATGAAAAACACTTGGGAGACAACGCAGTCATTGGTCATAGCCAGCACAGATTCACAAGAGGAAAGTCCTGCTTAACAAACTTAATTTCCTTTTATGACAAGGTCACCCATCTGGTTGACCCAGGGAAGCCAGTAGATGTGGGGTTTTTGGATTTTAGCAAAGCTTTTAATACTGTCTTTCACAGTGTCCTTCTGGACAAAATGTCCAGCACACAGCTAGACAAGTCTATAATATGTTGTGTGAGCAATTGGCTGATGGGTCAGGCTCAAAGGGTTATAGTAAATGGGGTTACATCAGGTTGGTGGCCAGTCACCATTGGGGTTCCCCAGGGCTCAATTTTGGGGCCAGTGCTCTTCAATGTTTTTATAAATTATCTGGACACAGGAATCGAATGTACATTAAGTAACTTAGTTGATACTAAACTAGGGGGAGCTGTGGACTCCCTTGAGGGTAGAGAGGCCTTATAGAGAGATCTGGATAGGCTAGAGAGCTGAGCAATCACCCACCATATGAATTTAACAAAAGCAAATACCAGATTCTCCACCTGGGGTGGGGTAATCCTGGTTATACATACAAATTAGGGGGCAAGAGGCTGGAGAGCAGCCCCACAGAAAGACATCTGTGGGTTTGCATTGATGGCAAGTTGAATATGAGTCAACAGTGTACCCTGGCAGCGAAAAGGGCCAACCCTGTCCTGGGGTGCACCAAGCACAGCCTAGCTAGCCAGTTGAGGGAGGTGATTTTCCCAATCCATACTGCACTGGTGCAGCCCCACCTCGAGTACTGTGTGCGGTTTTGGGTGCCTCAATATAAGGACATCAAGCTATTAAGAGTGTGTCCAGAGGAGGGTGATCAAGATGGTGAAAAATCTCAAGGGCAAGATTTACAAGAGCTGCTGAGGTCACTTGGCTTGTTCAGCTTGGAGAAGAGAAGGCTGATGAGGCATGCCCTCATCACAGTCTACAGCTTTCTCAAGGGGGGCAGCGGAGGGGGAGGTGCTGATCTCCTCTCTCTGGTGACCAGCAATAGGACACGAGGGTATGGAATGAAGATGCAACAGGGGAAGTTCAGAGTGGACATTAGAAAAAAGTTCTTCACTGAGATGATGGTCAGTCGCTGGAACAGGCTCCCCAGGGAAGTGGTCACGGCACCAAGCCTGTCAGAGTTCAAGGAGCGTCTGGACCATGTTCTTAGTCATATGGTTTAGTTTTAGGTAGTCCTATGAGGAGCAGGGAGTTGGACTTGGTGATCCTTATGGGTCCCTTCCAACTTGAAATATTCTATGGTTCTGTGAGGAATTTGAATTTAACAAGACCTAGACTTAGAGTGTTGTCTTGAGCACTTTCATAAATCTGTCCTAAGCATTTCAGCTTACTGACTGAATGACATAGTTTGTGCGCAGCAGTGATATTTAAACATATATGCATTTCTAACCTTATCTGACACCACGAAATTAATATTCTTTCATTTATACAGCAGAACACTATTTTTTAATGCTAAATTTAAGTACTCAGTAGAAATTTTCTGCGTGTCAAAAATTAAACAAAATATAATTTGTAAAATGTAAAAACAAACAAAACATTAGGAGTGGAATAAAGAAGGACAAATGTAATAGTATAAGTGCATAGTTCTGTATACAAAACACCTTGAAAATTATATGGTCCAAGCTCATTTGAAGATCTTTTCAAAGCATTAAAGTGACAATATTTTTTAAGAGCAAGATGCTACATAAAATTGAAAACTGGCATGGAGAAGTAGTCATTACTTTAGTACAGACAGTATTTGGAAATGTACACTGCTATGCTTCATTGCACAACTAGGGAAAAGATACATGAGATCAGTGCTGATGTCCTTTGGCTGTAGTGAATGAATGATTTATTAGAGAATCACACCTATGAGAGAGTGAGAGTCAGAAAGTTTACATGTCACATGTATCATGTTGTAGTTGCGCTTCATCTACCTCATCCTATTGCAGAGTTTATAATTGAAAACTTAACTGATGAATAAAGTTGTAAACAGTTGCAGTAAAATAAAATTAAAATTGCCAAAATTTTGCTATCAAACTAGTGTAAGAATAGGGGAATAAGTCACAGAACATATAATTCATTATGTCAGTGACAATCCAAATCAGTGAAAATGTCTATTCAGTTATATTCTATGGCATCACAGTAGAAAAAAACACAAAACCCCTAAACAAAACAAGCCTAAAGAAGTTTAAAACCTGAACTAACTAAAAGTATGTAGGTATTGCTTTCTGATACTGAAACACAGTTAGAGCTTTTATTTCACAGAAAAGAGAAATTACATAAGTAATTGTAATTCAAATTGGCACTTAACACTGTTTTCAACTATCTTTTTATCCAAAAATTAATGTGGATTTTGTTTGTGGTTCATGAACTCCAATTTACACTTTTCAAATCTTTCAGTAGAATAATCACAAGGGTAATTTATAATCAGCTATATCATTCTTCTATCAAATGAGCTATTGAAACTCAGCATCTTATGAAAGACTCATTCATCTTACTTAAATTTTTTAATGCTTCCAAATACCAACAATAACAGAGTTTAAATTAAAGACAGTGCATGAACAGGAGTTTTTTGACTGACTTTTATCACAAACTAGAACATCCAGCCACACACTCACCTACCAAAATTTGCTAGTGCAAATTTGAGAACGTACATTGTCTCACAAATACAGTCTGACAAAGCTAAATATCAACAAGAAGGTTTAGAAAAAGGAAGTTTCCACTTCAGGTTACAGAATAATATTCTGTCTTGTTGGACTACCAATTTTTCCTCCGTTTTTGTGATTGTGGGTAAAGAGATACAACTGCTGGTATATACAGTTTTCTAAAACAAGTTAACAAATGGAAATAGATGAATCAATACCATGATCAAGTAGCATGACATTTTTCATTATGAGAAAAGTCTCAAAGAGTGGCCTAACTTTATGGACAATCTACAGTATAAATGACAGTATATACTTTCAAGATATTTTTCTTAATTTGTGGAGAGAGTTAGGAATTTCAGTAGCATGATTCTGTAATCTATGTAGGTATTTTTCTAAGAGTAAATTTCACTTCAGAAGTCTAGGCTTTTCTCTATTGACTGTAAAAGTGAGTTCAAACAAATAGCTGAAATGGTTATTTGGTGCAATTTTGTCATATTTTGTCAATTTACTCTTCTTTTAGAAATTGTCATTTCTCCCTCATGCTATTTCCAAACTCAGTCAAATGTTCAAGATTAGTTTAGCTTTGTTCTGTCCCCTGTGAATTTTACTCCCACATCATCATAATTGCTAAAATAATGTAATACCATCTTCCTTCTAGTTTCCTTCTTCCATTGGAGCAGAATTATATTCTGTTGTATTTTATACTTTAACAGTGCATTTTTCTTTTTCCTAGTCAAGTTTAAACCTTGCTTAACTTGTTAGAAACCACTAACCACTACAAATAATCAACATATATACATATTTTTCAACTTAAAGGCATTGCTCATTGACTATTACTGTAATTTAAAGTAGATGGCATCTAAACATCTCTTGTGAAATACATCCCTTGCTCGTCACAGCATAAAAGAATTTCAGCATTCTGATTCCTTATTTAACCTTTATTACAAGAAAATATCAGCAGCTGACAGTCCTTCTCCTACACTTGCCAAGGAGAGAATTTATTTTTTTTCCAGGCAAAGGGAGTTATTTTTCATTGTATCGTATTAATTTTTCCTCTTATGCTATTTTTGTGCTGATAGAAAGTATGATGGTTGGGATCTTATTGATTTCCTTCCTCAGTGGCATGGAAATAAGAGGGGAAGAGCAAGCAGAGAGAGAGAATAAAGGTTGTTTTCTACCCTTCCATTTTTTTGCTTCATGTACCAGACATTTTGGCCTACATCCCTCAGAATTCATGGTTTCTCAGCTATTTATATATTTATGTTTGTTTATTTAAATCTGTTGTCTCCTTAGTAGACCTGCCTTATGTTTTGGTTTCTTTCAGCGTCTAGGTCTAAAGTGATAACAAAAGAGGTCCAAAAGCCATTAATTAGCACTGATTGTCTTGGATGTATTGTGCTTATGGATAGCATACCTTGTATCAGATTGGAATTGCCTTAAACGGAGCCAGGGAACAAAGAAATACTAAACAGTGTTCATGGTCAGTGATCTAGCAAGTGAGCTTGTGCTTTTTTACTTAGCAAAAAAAGTACAATATCTTCCCCCTTTTTTTTTCATGTCAAGAGATACCATTTGTGGTATTCTGCTATATGTATTTTCATCTGTATATCCGCTGTTCCTGTCTTCTTTGTACTATCTTGTCTATTGTTATTCAGCAACAATGTTTTTCACATTTTCTCTTGGTTATATTTGAGGTTTATTTCAATGATTTTCAGCATCACTTGTCTCCTACAACTTTATCAGAAAATAGAACAAAACAAAATACCTCTTTTAATATTCAGACTTTTTTCACATGGTCATATTGAACATCTGCAGAAACTTCTGCATATCTTTAGACAAAACACAGTGTGGGTTTACTAAAGAACACAGTGATTTCTTTTAATTTGACTGGAATTTACTTTTGCATGAATATTTGGATCCTGATTGCTATAGCTACAGAAATGCAGTATTTAAGTCATTATCTCAGTTCAGTTTGTTTCTGGGTATAACCTTTGTATGTGTAGATTAATTTATCAACCCTTCTTCTCCCTCAGCCACCCCCAATCTTTTTTTTCTGAGTATTAGAGACAGTATTTTAAAAGCTTATAATATTAGCTAGTAAATTACTTTAGATAACACATAATTAGAGAAATACAGTTTGCAGAATGCTACTTTTTAAGCTTCTCTTCACCATCCAGCTATGATGTCAAATCAGCCTAATGGTGTGTTACTTTGCCAGGTTTTCTAACTCAAAAACTACTCTGGATCTTGTTGATGTAATGTATTTATGTACACTAGCCATTTTTTAATGTGTCTGTCAGCTAATTCTTCACACATGAAACCAAAAAAGACACTAAACTGAGTTAATACTAATTTTAGTTAGCACATTGGAAGAATTTAGTGTATTAAACATCTAATACATTCTTTAAACCAAGAGATGACCTTATCTTCATATTTTTAATATATGTATTTCAGTTGCCAGATCCAGTTTTGATATTAGCATTTCCCCCCATTGGTCTCTATGACCCTTAAGAAGTATTTTGTATTTAAATATCCAATTTAAATTTAGACATCAATTATTTTAAGTTTATAAACTTCTGTTTTTGCTGTTAAGATGAGGAAGGAAAAAGCCAACTAAACATCATAATACTGAGAGGGAGAACACAGAATTTGAAGTACCAGTTAGATGTTAAATTTAGAAAAAGAAGGGCTTCTACATTGATAATTTTACTGGTTTGAGTTAAGTTACCCTTGACTTATGTTACATGAAATTATAATTAACCTCAATTTGTAATGACAACTGCTAATTTTATTCTTTTGTACAATCTCTATTGTATAATCACATAAGACAAAAACTGACGTGCAATTTCTAATTTCTTTTTTTTTTTTTTTTTGCCTAAAAGTTAATATTAAACTTCAGCTATACAGTGTATATTTGAACTCCACTTATTAAATGAGTTCATTTATATTTAGGTAGCTCACCTTTGCTGACAAAAACAGAGTACACTTTGTTCAGATATATTTTGACATTACAAGAATCCAGAAAAAGATTAATTTCATTTTTTATATAGTTCACTTTTTTAGCGTTGAACTTCCTATGTGTATTTTAAATTTATTAGATGGACAAAGAGATATCAGAGTATAACTGAAAAGAAAAACAAACAACCAAAACCAAACCAAACCAAAAAACTATTCAGAACAAGAAACTATTCAGAACAAGCTAACTTTCTAAAATTTATTACAGAATCATTTATAAGATTACATGATCATCTCTGAAGACATTATCCTATCTTCTCAAGGCATTTACAGTGGAAAATAGTCTACAATGTATAGGAAGTAATTTTGCTTCAAATAAACCAGTTAAATTCTTCCTCTAGAGAGTTACTAACAAAAATGGGACTTTGTCAGGGATGTTTGGATTAGTCCATCAAAGTATTTTTTCCTAAGTAAATTCTTGCACTTTAATCACAGACCTTGACATCTGAGTACTCAGAAAATTGCAACTCGGTCCATATTTCATTGTTATTAGTTCAATAGAAGTGAATAATAGTAATCCCCTCCCACGTTTACCTATGTATTTTTAGGTTTTGCTAAAAGATCTATAGATAGCTTTTGTTCATATTTAATTTTTTAATTTTTAGTCTAAACAAGCTTAAATCCTTTGTGTGGCTAAAGAGTAAGACTGTTTATCAAGGTAGATACATATCCGACATGTGGGTTGCATTATTTATTAAATAATTTTCGTGAGATGGACTCTGCCACATGACAACTATTAGAGGAACCTCTGTGGCTATGAAGTGCCTAGGATTTAGACAGATAATGTCAGCTCAGACGAATCCCAGCCTGGCAGGTTTTGGTTAGGGACCAATGTGCCTAAGTAAAAGATTTGATTCCAGGAAATATAGCTCATTATAATTCATGTCTATCTAAATAAAATGATCAGATCAATATTTTATTAATAACTAAATATGAAAAGGTATTTTCACTTATAGAAATGTGAGAAAAAACAATAGCTTTAAAGCAGTCAAAAATATGCAGTTTGTTCAAAATTAAGAAGGTTTTGAGTGGTTTTATTTGTTTGCTTAAGATGCTATTTTGTTTTGTTCTTTCAAAGCTTTAGAGTTCTTAAATTTACCTAGTGGATATTTTTAAATCTAGAATCAAACACTCCATCTTAAGTTCTTTGTGGTTTAAATTGCATCAAGCAATTTTTTAAAAATCTCTACCAGCAATTACAATGTATAAACAAACAAACAAAGATATGTATAACAATGAAAATCACTTTCACTTTTGCTGTCAAGGAATTTATAGGATTAGAAATCAGATTTAAGGAGTTGCCACCATAGTTCAATTTTAATAGGTTTTTTTCTCTTTTCTTAATTTGTACATTTCTTTTGACTTTAAGGTCACGGAGATTAAAAAGTACATATTTTTTAAAAATCTTAGATAATAAAACCAGCAAAGTAAGTAGGAGGCAGCAAAAAGTCAGGTCCATTGTAAAAGCATAAATTATATCCTAATTTAGTTAATTTAATGCATGCTAGTCTTTTGGCCTTCTAATTTTCATCTTTAGAGGTGTGAACAGAGCAATTAGCCCCAAAGATTATTTCATTCCTTTAAAAAGTTAATTTCCCTTTTCATTAATTTCTTGTTATACCTATACTGGTCAGATATATGCCTGATGTCATTGTCTGGGATCTCAAAGACACACTGCTGTACTAGAAACTTCTAAGACAATGAAGATGACTGTAGACAGTAAGGGAGTTAGGCACCCAAATTTACAAGATACCTACCCTCTAGCCAGGACTCAGTATGAATCTCAGAAAAAATATTGAACAACCAGACATCTGTAGAAAGCAATGAACATGGGAACACACAGGAAATTCTGTTCTTCCTTGAGTGTGTTGTGTTAGGGAATCTGACCTCCCCGAGGTGGTCGTAAGTCTTCTTTATGACCTGTGCCTTATCTGCTGCACTATGCAGGTGTGTTGAGCACCTGAAGGAATTTCAGATAGTATGCCAGTGTGGGCAAATTAATGTATCCCTAATGACTAAGCAGTGTAAAGGCAGATTAAGTTAACTGTAGATAAACGTTAGAGTGGTGTGCATGGGGGATGGGAGGGAGAGGCCATGCAGAAAACCAATCCCTATCTCCACATATAGAAAGATGGCCTCCTAGCTGACTGTTTAACTCTGCAGAGAGATCTAGAATTGAACAAAGTAAACAATTCATTGTTCAGTAGCAATTAGGAAAGCAACTAAAAAATTCAAAATAAATAGAAAAAAGAATATAGAACAGAACATAGTTATGTTGTATACAAAACAAAAAACACAGGGATCCCACTGCATAAAGTTGTGGTTCAACCACTTTTAAGGTTGGAAGCAATTCTGATCCTCTCATCAAAAAAGGACACATTAGAATAGGAAAAGTTTCAGGGAACAGCAAAAAAGGATTAACAAAACTATGACTTACATGAAGAATATTGAATAATATAGAGCTTCTTAGCCTGGAAAAGAGAAATCATAGCAAAGTTAGGACAGAGGTCTACAAGCTTCTAAGTGGTAAGATGAAAGTGTATGAGCCATCTGTTCACTGTTTCTTCCAAGAACTGTAGGCCACCAAATAAAGGTCCACGTTCAAAACAAAGAAGGTGGTGTTATTTCATGCAGTGAATAACAGCCCTCTTTGTGCTTTGCAAAGGGCTTTGTTTATGCTGGGAATTTCAATAAGCTCAAGGAGAAGCTAGAGAAATAGTTGGAAGAGAGATCCACTGTGGGTTTACCAACTAGACAAACTAAATTTTAGGAAATAGAACAGAAAACAGTCAGAGGCTGAAACTATTAGGAGGAAAGTATCACACAAGATTGCCATGTTTTTACTTTTTCTTGAACATCTACTTATGGACACAGTTGGAGGCAAAACATATGATGGATGGACAGTACGTCTGAACCACATCTTACATTTTAATGCCATTCTTCCTTTCAATTCCTTCTTTGAGTTACAGGTGGAATAACTCCTTATCTCTCATCTTAGTGTCATAGGCACAGTCAGGGTATTCTCTTGAAGATAAGCATTCTTACTGAATTCTTGTCTCTGGACAATGCCACTATTAAGGATGAACTGGGCAGTAGAGAGGGAATATTAATTTTGTAGGTTGATACAGTTTGTATTTGACAAGAATTCTGGACTCCTAATTCTATTACCCAGATTTATTTAAAAATCATAGAAAGTATGGCTGGCAAGAGATCTGTTAAAGGATCTTTCCCATTTACTGTGCCACAGAAGAATCGGCAGCACCTACCTTATTCCTAGTAGAGATTTTCTAGCACTTCTCAAAATCTATGTATGGCTGAAGTTATATAATGAATGTTTAACCTACAACAGAGAAATAAGCCAGAACCCACTTACTCCCCCTTCCAGAAAGATACTTTACTGTTTAAGTTACAGAATCTGGTACATTCTTTTGCTGTATAAATTTTGATCTATTTTCTTTGACTGCGACTAGTTTACTAGACGTGGCCTTACCTCTCTTTTTACTTTTGCTTTCTTTCCTGAGTAAAAACTATGTGCAATCCCACAAAGTTAACAGGATATTCAGCCTAGAAATGCCAATTTCTGAGTCAGCACTCTAAATTTTTGGTCAGTTTAGTCAGAACCTTCCACAACCTTCTTGCCATGTATAAAAAGGATGCAACTGTAAATGCATTTTGGAAAAACATGGATCCCACTTTTAGGTGGATGTGTTCTGAGAGATTCCACTGGCTCAGAAGCAGTGGTGAGACACTGGAACAGGTTGCCTAGAGAAGTTGTGAATGCCCAGTCCCTGGAAGTATTCAAAGTCAGGGTGTACAGGGCTTTGAGCAACCTGATTTAGTGGAAGATGTCCCTGCCTGCTGCAGGGGGCACTGGCAATAGGTGAACTTTAAAGGATCCTTTCAACCCAAACCATTCTATGGTGCCATGAAGCTGTAATTCTATGTTGTGGTTTGACTATGTCTTTCCTGATTAGCTGACACAGGTGAGCCATGACACCAGGGAGCTAGTGTTCATAGCTCTTACTGAAGAATTTAATCTTAAAAAGAGCTAAATAGTGGAGGTTTCTTAGGGTAGAAAAAAGGTTGGTATATTGGCAAATTAGAAGACAGAAGTTAGTATAGAAAATGAAGTTCCAAATAGCTGTAATATCTAGACAGACGGAAAAAAGAAGAATAAAAGCATGAGGCCAGATAGTGGAAGTGTAAAAAAAATACTTCCACAGCTTGTAAAATAAAGAGCTACTTCTGTGAGCTCCATGTTCCTCCCCCCACCCCAGTCTGCATGTGTTACTATGTGGGCACTTCAGAGAGGTACCACGTCATACTCGTTTCCCAGAGGAGGTATGAGAGCTTCCCCTGTTATGCTGTCCTAGAGGTACTTACTTATTTGGGCACATATGCTTAAGGTGAGTCCCCTTCAGGCCTCTTCTTTTGAATAGGAGATCTCTCTTCTCCACATCACCTTGCACCCTTAGCTTGACAACTTGGTCCACCACTTCCTCAGCTGATTTGGCATCACCATCCGCCACCCGCTTTGTTCCTACTTTAAAGTCCTCCTTACCAGCCTGCTGGCAATGCTTTTCCCCTGCTTGAACAGGTGGATCCTGTCTCTTCCTAGCAGTCCTTGGTCCTCAAAGGCTTTCCCATGATAGTAAAAATCAAATCTCTTTTGTTGTCACCTGCTGTGCAAAGAGTTGTTGACCCTCCGGACATGTCTACTCCTCCTCAAGCCCTTCACCTGCAGCATCAGGCTCCAGGGGAAGACTGTTCCTGATCCTTGTTCCTGCAGCCATGTAGCTTGACATGCTACAGGTCTTCCCTGGTATTGTTGGTGCCCATGTGGAAGAGTAGCAGGGCGTAACAGTCCAAGGGCCAGACAAGTTTTGGCAGTCTCCTCACAATGTCCTGGGTTTAAGCCTCTGGCAAGCAGCAAACTTCCTAGACAGCAGGTCAGGTCAGCAGATAAGGGGCTCCACGTCCTGCAGCAGGGAATCTCCCACGACTGTCACTCCTCACTTCCTCCTAGTGCTGCTGCGTGGCTCAAGCTCAGCTGGTTCAAACTCTTTGTTGGACACAGCTCCCCGCCCCTCATGTACAATCAGGGCACTGGACCTCATTTGTAGATGCAAATCTGCAGTTAATGCTTATTGTATTTTAGAGTGGGAAAATTGATAGGATTTTTTCATAAATAATGATTGGTTTAACTTAAAAATCTCTCACCTATTCAGATTTAGGAAACAGTGTATCACACGTTCTTGCAGCTTATGTCTTGCACCTCTTGCTTCAATAATTTCCTCTGGCCAGTTTAGACTCCCCCCATTTTGCCCTTGAGCATCTCATTCACAGAAGAACATTTTTCTCAACATGTAGGTAAGTAATATAGAAACCTAACCAAGCTAAATAACCACTAAATTACAGGATATTTAGACATTACAGTGTTGAACCTCCGAACTTCCTGCTTGCAGTTTTATGGCTCAATATGTAGTATTAATCAGACATGATATTAAATTAATTTGCAATCATCAGCAATATCATTTTCAATCAACTATACCTTTGCACTTAGCATAAATTGCAGGGTTTAAGCAGCAGGGGGCTATAGAGGTGACCTGTGTGGGAGGACTCTGTGAACTGCCAAATGACGGTCGCATCCCATTCCAGACAGCTCTGAAACTGCTGTGAGTAGCCCATCATGCACCAAAACTTCAGACCATCGGAGAAGCACACAGCACCCCTACTCGGACACATTTGAGAAATAAATTGGAAACTGCTAGGGGCTGGAGACACACTGCACACTTCGGGAGGTGCTGCTGGAGAGACACTCGGGGAGACATCTGAAGTAAAATGGGTCACACACATTCCTAAAGGGACTAAGTCTGTGGATGACCATGCTGGGGCAAGGACACCCTTGAGGGTCTGTGGTCATCGGCAGCCCACATCACGGTAGGGACACCCCTGAGGGAGCACCGTAGAGAGCAGCAGAGGAAAACCTGCAGATGTAAAGATCAGCAGAAAGAAGCAACTGGCAGAAGTCATTATACACACAATCCTAGCCTTCTATGCCAGTCAACGCCTCACTGAAGGAACTGGGAGCTAGTGAGTGTAAGTCAGGGTGAAAATAAGAGAAATTGAGACTAGGAAGGGAGAGGATAATAGGTGTTTGGCTTAATCTGAGTCTGAAGAAGGGGAAGAAAAAGGGTTTTATGCAATTCTTTAATTATTTATTTCTCTTTTTTTCTTGTTAACCAAATCAGTGATCAGAAGCTTGTGTGAATCAGCAATAAATTAAATTAAGTAATAATTCCCCAAGTCAAGAATGTTTTGCCTACAACAGTATTACACACAACTCAAGATTTCACAGAACTCTTTCAGGGAGCACCTCTGTGATTTTTGGAACATTGTGTTGAAACAGTGATCTGTAACCTATTCCAGAACAATTTGCGTTCTTCTGGTGCTCAAAGAAATGGGAGTCCGATTAATTCTAAGTCGTTAAAATCAAGAAAGCTCAAATAAACATAACACCCCTTCCACCTTAAGCAGCTGGCCTTAAAAAAGCTTGAAAAAAGTAATCTCTTACTCTCTTAAATCTCTGGGTGTCTGTAATATTGTTCAGAATCAAATATTGAGAAGTAAATTTGAAGTTTAATCTGTGTTATGCAACTAAAATTCTCCTACTAGCTTCACCAGAAGAATAACTCTTTTGCATTGATTTGAGACAAGCTGCCAGACAAAAATATTTCATGTCCCATTAGGTAATTGCTAGCTATTAGAAAACCTTTTGGAAGTACATGGCAAAAGTAAAAAAAATCTTTTTGCCTTTTTTTTTTTCTTACCCCCCTCCCCCCTCTTTTATTCCCCTATCAAAGATTCAAAACAGACAATGCATTGGATTGCTCAGAAGTAAATGACATGGTATTTACTGGAATGCAAAAACTTCTAAATTCAATCCCAAGTACCCTCTCTGCTACCTGTTTCTCAGATAACTGAATTTTCTCATTGTTTAATAGGTCATGAGTAGCATAAACAAAACGAAAAATACTTGGAAAATCTGTGTCCTCCATGTGACTGTGTAATTCCTGTTTCTTGCTTTATTTTCATTCATATGTTTTGAGCATTTTTCATGATATTAAAAAGATTTCCATCGTCTATGCATATGTATCAATTACGTAAGTTGTGGCAGCAAAATGTTAAGGCGAAGTTACCTTCTAAATATCTGAGAATACAAAAAAGCTAATTGCTCAAACTATTGCAAATGACTTCCCAACAGCATTTTAAATATGTATGAACCTTAGGGAAACAAGAATGATGATAATAAGATAATCCAACTATGTGGCAACCTGTCATTTTTTGAGGAATAGTATGTCTGATAAGTAGATCCAAACTCAAACATATATAGTCTGGTTTTGGGTGGAAAATACCATTGTGACATACGCCTGAAGAGTCTGTCTGATTTTTTGTACTCCAGTTTTATTTATACAGGTTGTCATTTCAGTAAGCTTCACTGAATTGAAACTGAATTACCATGTTATTATAAATATTATTACAATCCCCAATGCCATTTGTTTTACTTTCTTGTAGACATATAAAGTATGTAGACATATAAAGTACGCAATATTTCTTTTCAGCCAGCTGCAATAGAGCATGGGTGGGTTTAAAAACTATGGCTGTAATGGAGTGTTCATGAGAGAAAAATTAGTAAGGTCTGTTTCCTCTTTCCCATCTCTTCCATTCCTGTACAAAACAAACTGAGCTGAGGAGCAAAAGATGTTCTTGTTTATGCACCAGTAGTGTGGGCAAATCTATAATAAACCTTTGAAAGGAGAGTTGAACAAGTCAGCTAATGCTGAAGATCTCTTGGTTCATCATTGCACATCTGAAGAGTTTCACTTTGGGTGGGAAAGTTTATTCATCCAGAGGATAACAATAGGTAGAAGACCGGGGTAGCTGATGGGAGCAAGAAGAAATGTTTGCCTTTTTCCTGTTGTTAGGTTCCTCTTCCAATCTCCATCACCTTTCAAATAGGATAAGAGGATAGCAGAAGGATGATGAATCCTTGGAAGCCAAAGTTACATGAAGCTTAACATTTATAAAGTAGATGTAGCACCTCCTCTTCTCAACATTCCTAGCTCCTGCTGTAACACCTTCCATGGTAATAACCCTCCTTCCCACAGAAATCAGCTAAGCATCTTTGTTAATCTAACCAGAGAAATTTTTAAACCCTCTCTAATAGAAAAATATGGCTTTCTTGCTTAACTAATATATTTTTGTATAGGAAGGAATACTTGTATCACTAATACAAAGTACACCAGTTATGTCTTTAGCAAATGATCAGACAGTTCAAGAATGTGATTCTATGCTGTGCATTACTGTTAATTGCCAGTCTGACTGGAAAGTATAAAGAGCTAAGCATCTAATAAGCATGATCTAGTAAGGTGTGAGGGGGGTTTTGTATCACAATCAGATACTTATGGCCAGGTTTACTTTAACTGTGGTATAATTCTCATTCAAAGTATTTTCAGCATAAGCCCCTCTAGTATTAAGTCTCATGCAGAACATTTTCAGTTACCAAATTCTTACAACTATCCCACTAGCAGTGATATTTCTAAACCGCTTAGAGTGAGAGTCTTTCTTCACCTTTCATAAAAAGGTGACAATTCTAGACAGAGAAGGGACGAACTACAAAGAACAATGATGTCCGCCCAGTACTTATAAAGGTAGGTGAGTATCTGGTTTTTTTTCAACATGCAGTATTTCTTTGAAAGTTTTGTCACCCTGAAACACCCTTACCTCTGATTATATAAAAAAAAGAACTTTAAAGCTGAAATTGCTTTTAACATTATCCCATTCAAAATGTTCAGTAGATTTCCAAACATCTACAAGGTCTGAAACATGAGTGCCTTAAAAGTTACATTATTTAAACCATAATAAACATTTCTAGGAGACAAAAAAGCGCTAAATAAAATCCACATGTAATTCTTAATTTTTTAATAACTACCAACCTCAATGTAAACTTAGTAAATTTTTCTGGTAATATGCTTTGCCCATTCTTCTTTTTCGACAAAATTATTTATATGTGAATGTGACTTTAATGTGAAAATTTACAGGTTTAAATAAAAAAGGGTTCTTTGCTTAGCCACAACTACAATAGTTCTTTTGCTTTCATCAGCTGACTGATATATTTATCAGCATTTAAGGTTATAATTGTATGTATATATTTATACAAGCTAAATAAATAATAGTTTTCATTCATTGTTCAATGGACACCAAATTTAACAGATTATCTTTTTATCTGCGTTGTCAGCTCTCACTCTTTTTCAGGATTCAGAAGTTTCACTTTTATCAGATACAACATTTCACAATGTTCCACCAATATATAAAAAAAAAACTTCCTTCATCTGTCTGTCCCTTTCTTTTGTATTCATTTCTTTTTCCAAATGCTTAATATGCTTTAGTGATTCTTTTTTCTTGGAGGTTTCTGAAAAGGCAGGTGAGAACTTTTTCAGAAACATGTTTTCACAAGGCAATGTATAAAGTAATTTAGACTTAAACATGTTTGCAAAGGAAATTGTTTCAAAGGTAAAAGTTTTTCTAGATTTGATACTTTAATCTATAAAGCAATATTGGTATCACAAACCCAGTTTGAGATTCTTGAGTGGGGAATTAAAGAAAGTGCCTTTGAAATCAGGATGGATACAGACTTTTCATGTTAAACATTTGATAAGTTTCTGGATGTTAATTACATGCTTGTTAGAGAATAAATTTGAAAAAGTTTTCTACTACTTGAATTTTTCTAGTTGCACTTGGCTCTCTGCTTCCAACTTTTAAAAATGTTAGATTTCTATTCAAACACCAGTTTTCTAAGCTACCTTTAGCCTCATACGTACTCTCCTCTATTGCATTTGTGGTTTTATATTCTCTTTTGAAAGGATTGTGTTGTGAATGTACACAAGAGTGTCAAAGGAAACATACTATTCTATGTGAATAAATTTGTATTTTGTAATAGCATTTTAAATTTGGGAAAAGTGAACTTTTGTTTTTTACTAAAGCTTGTCTACTTTTAATTTCTCTTGCCTATGTTGTTCCCCAGTAAATCAAGAGTAAAAACCATATATGCATTTAATTTATCATCTCAAAGTAAACTCAAGAACCAGACCCACTGTAGTATTCAAACATTGAAGTGGAATGAATTCTGAAATGAAGATAGTTCAAGAATATACAAATGAAGAAAAAGGAATACTCTGTACTGTTACAAGGAGACATATCTTTAGAAGTTAGTTTGGTGGCCACATTAAAGCTGAAATCTTAATTTACTTTAGCAAGAGCACACACAGTCTTAAAATCTAAATGCATTCATCCACCTGCAGAATATTAGCACAAGATGTTAATAACAAAAAGCTTCTGAGGGAACTCTGGATGTCCTCAATTTTTAGGTTTTCCTTGAATTTTCACTCCAGAAAAACCAAAACAAAATAGAACAAGGACCTGGCAACCATCAAACCTACTAGCCTCCTAATTGTACTCTCTATACTTGTTTCTTCATTGAGTATTTCTTTCTGCCGTATTAGAACACATGCTGACCAATATCTGTGATGAAATTCTTTTGTCTCTGCCCTCTTTTGGACAACTGGATAATCTCTTATGTCTCTCTTCCATCGAACACTATGAAAGGGTCAGTGCTCCCCTATCTCTGACAAATTGAATTTGTTTTCAGTAGTGGATACGTCTCCAGATTATTTGGAGTCTACTTTTTCATAAATCTACTTCCTATCTTTGCCTTGTGATAATAACCTGTAACATAGATTACACAGATATTCAGAGGCTTTGGAGAACAAGTACTTTTGAGAGTTACAGAGTCACCAGTTTTGGGTGTATAGAAAGGTTTTGAATCTCCAGCTTGATGCTGTAGCAAGTGCTGAACACAAACTCCTGTGTTACTATACTGCATGAGAGGTTGCTACTACTGCTGCTATCACTAGCAGATGAATGGGAGGATGAAAGGAAGAGGGAAAACAGAAGGAAGCAGAGTGGTGGCAGCAGGTGCTGCTTCCCAGTTTTCCATCAGTTTTCACTGGCAGCAAAAGATACCTCCCGGATGTTGTAGGGACTCTTTGGCACTTGCTGTTTAGGCAGCTGTCCTCTATTTTCTCAGGAGAGGAAAGAAATTAGACTGTACAGAAAGGTCTCCTGAAAAATGGAAGAAATCACTAATGCCATTTATAACTGCATTTGCCAGGAAATTATACATTTCTAAGTAAGTCCAAAAAACCAGCAGGAGGAAGAAAATGCCTCAGAAATAAAAATCGACTGCAACAGAGTAATGGATCTGTTGATATCTAAAGATAGCAGTATTGGAGCAATGTGCAAGTGTTCTTACATATAGCTAAAAGCCTGATGTGATTTAGACTTTGCTTCTGTATTCTAAAGGTGTTAAATACATATCAGCTTAAAAAAAATATTACGATGTTCATTACCTAAAAGCTGTAGCTTTTGATTTAACTATGTTCAGCTAAGTGGACTTCACCACATATACATAGATGAACTCCACATTGGCAGAATGAAAAAATAATTACAATGCTAAAGATTTACAAACATTTATTTGCATTTTATGAATGATGTAGCAATAGAAAAATAGATGTGTAAGTTTTAAAAAGATTGCAAACAATTTTGCCAGTTGAAATGTTTCAAAATAAGGATACCAATTACTTGAAAATAACATTTGTAAACATGAATCCATCAAAATATTGTTTTGAAGCAGTAAAAATGTACTTAACAGAATTACTGTTATGTAGCAAGCAGTCATAAAACTGAAAGAACCTTTGCAACCAGCACAGAACATCAAATGCGGATACTGACAACAGCAGCAGAAAATGCAAACTGAAGTGCTTTTATCTCAGACATGAATACCAGCTGCCATAATGCAGAAATGAAAGTAACTGTGCACAGTCTACAAGGGAATCTGTCAATTGGCAAGATCTGCAAATGCCAATTTAACCGGAAAGTCAAGTGGTGAAATTTTTCCAATTTTCTGAGCCAATCACACACTGGCTTTACTCCCACATATGTGTTTAGTACATAGTGTATCATTCAAAAATTCTCTTTAAATCTATTTTTATGAGAAGCAGACTAGCTTTTATGATACTTTTCAACATTCTTCCTAAAAAATGGTTCCAATTTAAAGGATAGTGTAAACAAAGAAGGATTCAGAATAAGAATAAGAAATGTCTGGTACGCTTTCTTGTAAGTAAGAAAATTAAAAGCAAAGAAAGAACGATCAGATGCAGGGATTTGTTGAACTCCGTAAAATTTAAGACTTTATTTATTTCTCAGTAGCCATACTTTCCCAACAGTTCAGCCTGTTTATTTTAAAAGCCTCTGCTTTGTGACTGCAATGGCATCTCTGAAACACTAACCTCCTTTGAAATCTTCAAGGGATTGACCTGCAAAGAAACATAGGTGACTCACATCTATGTTATGGTTTTAAGTAAAACAAATAGAACCACAGAGAATGCACTCAACTCCTGCCTTAAATTTTGATTCACTTGCATTGACTTGGCATTTGCTTTTCTGATTTCTGACACTGAACCTGCAACCATTATGCACATTTTATCATTGCTGAAACCTGAACAGAATTTTCAAACTGGTCTCTGTATCTCATTACATGTCCTATGACCTTGGCTCAAGAAACCATGTTCTAAATAAAGCAAAAATTGAGCATTCAGATCAAAGAAAAGATTTTGAACACATGACAGTTAAATAAGAAATGTGCAAAAGAATCCATGTTTTACAAATTCTTTCACAGGTAAAGATCTGAGTCACCTTGTAGCAAAGGTAGAGGTTAGAATAAATCAAATTGCTTTCAGTCTAAAATATTCAGGTAGGTGAGAGGAGAAAAAACCCCATAAACCAACATATGTAACTATCACTAAACGTGTTTTTTAAAAAACACTTCTTCCTTTCTTTTCACATTTTAGTTGCAGGTTTCTTAGAAACAGGAGAATGAATCAAGATGAGAAATGATGACAACCTCATAGCATTTAACACTGGAAAATTTTAGCTTTTAAAAATATGTGTAAATGCTCCAGTGATATAAACAATAATTTGTTCATGACAGGCAAATGTTAGCCCTGTAGAATAAAATAAGAAGATTGCTATCAATAAAATAAAACAATGGCATCTCTTTACTTGGCATGGCAGGTTGAGGAAAGAGCGATTAACACATACTGATGTGGTAATTCTGACTTTTTATCTAAAATAAATGGCAGTTTTCCTTTATGTTGCATCTTGCAGCTTAATACATTTGCTGTGTGTAGGAATAAGAGCAGAAGAAAAGCAAAATAAATAATACTTCTGCATATATCTTTCATCTCATTACACAGGAATTACTCATTGTATCAGTAGTAGTATCAGTCAAAGTGACACAGAGATTAAAGAATCAAACTGAGGAGGAAAAGATGGTGTTGCCATCACATACACTTTCCTGAAATTCAAAACATTAAGCAGTAACTCAGTGATAACTATAGCTGACTTTTTCTTTCCTGGATGTTGCTCACTAACTCATGTTGAACTTCTGAATTCCTTAGACAAAGCTAAATAAAATAGCTTCTAATTCCCTCAAGAAACACACAGTTGCACTGCAAAATCTTTTAGCAGTCAAGAATTCTAAAAGAAATGTCATAGTGTTCTGCAACCTGAGAGAAAGCCTTGAAGTCCTGCACATTAATATTTAAAAAATAGAGGAGCTATTTTTAAAAACTTGATTTGCAATGCTGTATCTCAGCTACAAGGAAAAAAAAAACAACCAAGTAATAAGCTTAGAACTCAAGCAAAATAAGAAAAAAGGGTAATATTCACTAAACAGTTTGTTAATTAGATTGAGTTTGGCAGATCTACCCTAAAGCAGAATTCAGTGCAATATGTTACTAAGGAAGTGTCAGGCTAAATTCCTTGAAAATGACCGAGAAATTTAGAAGAACTACTGCTATATAAGATTCCTGCCAATGTATCTTTCAGACCCATTTAATAACGGTTACATTCGAAATGCAGAAATATTTTGAAAGAACTCTATTTACGAGTTACAAAAAGGATTGTTCAATCCATAAGGAGCCAGAAAAGGTGATGTAGCAGGCAGACTGAGTGCAGACAGAGACAGAAAGATCAGAGCGTAAAGAAGGCAGAAAATTCAAGGGCAAGTGTGGGTGATAGCTATAAATGTTGGGTCAGGGTCAGAGAAGAGTCTACTTCAGATATTAACACCCTATTAGTATCCTAAATGTCAGAGGTAGTCATCTATGTGGCTGTGCATTGGTGTTGTTCTTGTTAATAGTGTTAGCCATCTGTCAGCTGCTATGCCATGTGAGATTCAGAAGTGATCATAATACCCTAGTTTGTTTTCTCATCAGTCTGAATGGTTTCTGGTGTATCAAGTCACCCTTTGCAATCCTTCACATGCTGCTCAGAGGTTCTCCTTCCTCCTTTTCATTTTTTTCACTTGAAAATCTTATTACTGGGTTTGTCTTAAGAAATAATTTTACTTGACCATATGGTTCCTACAACAGAATTATTAAGTAAACCAACAATAAGTTATGGGTAGCACCTTACCTGGTTTATGATTTAGGTGAATTTTATCCCATTAGGACAAAAGACACCACAGCACATAAACAAGAAGCTCAAATTCAATGAGATACAACAGACTGGACAGGATGAATGAAAAAGTCTTGCCCATTAAGGTTTCAGGACTATACAGTCACTTCCTTCACCAGCTGTCCGGCCTTGAATTGTGTCATAGACTATGTAGTATAAAATGTTATGTACTAACTTGGCCTTAAGAATGGTGTTTCAACCCAGGCTAATCCCTGCAATGAAAAACAATGTACTTTCCATGAAAATAGGATAAATTTCCCAAGTTACTAAGCTGTCTTTACTAGAACATGTGACGTTTTATTTTCTGGAAATCATATTTAGGTATATATCGGGAATTTTTTGAGCTAGTTGTCTAGACTTCTTTTAAAACCAGGAGAAAAATACAGTCATGTTTAGTTCATGAGTCCTCTCATCCCAAGGTAAACTTATAAAATAGGTCAGATGAAAGTGCCTAGTTTCCCCACTGACTATTAAAGAAGACTAGTTCTATTTGCAGATGTCTGAAGTTAGGTGAGATGAATCCTATTTGGTTGCCTACAGAGGACTGCATCATGTTTTCATAATGCCAGTACAAAAACCTGCCTGTTATTCTTCTATTCTACCCCCTACTTGCAGTAGCTGTATCACAGCTAGCACCTAGAGGACTAGCTCTTGTATATTAATGTAGTCATCTGACATGCAGGTGTCCATTGTTGAAGCTCCTTTTCTTGCAAGTTCTTGCAAACAAGGAAAGCACTGGAATGTGCCTCTCAGAGAGTTCTGTTGGTGGTTGGATAAGTAATAAAAATGTTCATTTAACTAACAAAGGCAAAAAAAATCTGCCAAAGAAAAGTGAAACAAAGCAAAACAAAAAAAGCATCATGGATTATCCCAGATTAAGGAATTCCTTAAGAATTTTAAGATGATGGCTCAGATTTCATCTCAACAATTTGTAGTTTATCACAGAAATATGTCACTGAGAACAGTTCCAGGAGGACAGAATGGTACCTCAGAATCCAATACTCTACATGGCAGGACAGATGGCATAGCAAATACATTTAAACCTTTTAAGTCACGCAGAATGAATCTGAACAGTGGCTTTCTAATTTGAAAACAAATTGAGTGTCCCATCTTCAGTGTCGTTGGCTACCCTGAGTGTAGGTTAAAAATTTTGTCTTTGCCAAAAAATTCCATCTCTCTTAAAATTCATGTACAATTTTCTGCAAGGCTAGGATTTCAAACGATACCCAGTTTCCAATATAAGATCACTTAACTGGAAAATTCACAATTATTTCTAGGAATAGGAAAATCTTTTCTGAAAAGGGTAGAAAAGATACAATAATTTGTTATGTGGATTAATCCATGGAGCAAGGAACTTGAATACTTCTCATTTCATCCTTTGTGAACTTCACCTTCATTATACGTTGTCTGGTTCCAGTCATTAATAAAAGACCCCTTATAGACAGATTCATTACAACGTAGGTGGTTCACATAGAAATTATAACTGGTCATCATATTTTCTAATTTTTAGTTTAATCCAGTGTTCCTATGTTCATATATATCACCTAGCTATTGAAAAACAAAACAAAATGAAACAAGGCTAACTGCAACATTAACATTATTTAAAATGCCTCTGTTGCATTCAACACTGTTCTGAATACTAAATTTCTTCTAGCTGTTCTATTACAGCCAGCTCAGACAAATGATCTGGCAGCACATGATGGTGTTAAATGTAATCAGGCACTTAGCAACACTGACATCAGATGCTGGCATCCTTTGTTTTGAAACAGCATTTGATCCAGAGTGAACTAGCCGTACTTGCAAATTTAGTGCAGTAATGCAAAAAATGATGGGTCTTAGACTGCACCTGGAAATTGGATATCCTCCAAGAAAAGCTCAAAACTAAACACCTCATACCTTGTGCAGGAGGATTTTGGCACTGCTGAGAAAGGGGCTGCCTTGCCTATCTTGACTTCTAATTACTTAGTGGAAAATGTTTGATGCTCCGGTGTGGGGTGTTTGTTTAGTTGTTTCGTTGGGTTGTTGTTGGTTTTCCCAACGGCTTGCTAAGTAATCCACAGGTAAGATATCCTGTTGGGCCAGTAAGCCATACGTCAGGAAGACAGCAGAATTCAGTGTTACATTCATAAAGATAAATTTCTGTGAAGAAGAATAAAGGAATAGAAACATTTGAAAAATACCAGCAAAAAGCTGTATTTAGGCCAAGACAGTATTAAAAAAGTCACCAAATTAACTTTGAAACTCTGATACCTTATATTTCTGTCACGGTCTCTTGTCCCTGTTTACATTCCACATGCATTTTTATTTCTTTGTGGCTGCATTTGACAATACATAAAGTATTCACATTTATCCTTACACAAGCACTTCACAGTGCTTTATACACCTGATTGAAAAATACATTTGTTTGAAATAAATGTGTATTAATTACTAATTTTTTAATTACAAAGATATTTCTATGGCAGGTTATTTTCTTGTTTGGTCTTCTTCAGTTCTTAGGCAACCTAAGGTAGAAATAACGGCTGCTCAGAAATTGTATGTATTACAAAAAGTTGTTTTGCTTCATTTAATTACATTTTTGCAAAATGCTAAAGAATACTAACTCCTTAGTGTATGATTATCATGCAATGTGTACATTACATATGCATATAATGCTTTATATAACATATTCCATTGGCTAATTTTCTAAGTGTGAATTTGGACAAAAAGATCTTGTCAGGCTAACAAAAGATTTAGAAAGCCAAAGAATATAACTACACAAGACAATTGTTTTGCTAGACTTTTAGAAAAACCCCAAATTATTTGTAAGAAGAAATTTTCCTTGAAGGAATTAGCAATTAACTGATTATCATACTAAGATAATTGTCTGGGATTTATCATAGAATAAATATGGTGTACAGTAACATAGTACTTAACATTTTTCTTCATGTTGACATGTTAAGAATACTCCTATATATTTAGAAAAAGGTAGAACATGAATTGCTTGCTTGAGTTTAGAGGTAGGAAATGTTAGATGGAACCACAATACTCATCATGAACAGAACAGATAGGAGAAACTTTTTAAGGGTTTTGGTTTGGATTTGTTCTTTTATTTACATTTTCTGTACAACAGTACACTCATACACATAGGACAGAAACTACCACTATACAAACAAACATAAATTTGGCATTTTCTGCTTTTTCAACGTCTGCCTTTGAAATGAAATAAAATTTAATACATGATTTCTTTATATAACATTTCAAAATATTCTTGGGTGTTGATTTCTCTTGTTTGTAAAGTACTTTTCAACAATTTTAAGGATCCACAACTTCAGTATTTCCTTCCTTCTCTTCTTAATATTCAGCAATTTTACTCCAACAAATTAGTGCCCAGGGAACTACTTACATCAGCAGCAATTAGGAATAGAGATATCCTAAAACCTGTGGTTGTCACTGGGATGTCTTCTGGATATAAATAGGTGGAAGTAGCCTGTCCACTTTATTCTTTCGTCCATGGATACCTTGTTCTGTCCTGGGTCATGCTGTCTGCTCCTTTGCTTCCACTCAGTATGTGTTAACTGCTGGGTCATCTAGACATAGGCCTAGTCTTGGAAAGATTGTATACTTCTTGCCTGAGCATATTCCTAGTCTTAGAAAGACTGTAAACTATTATTATTAGAGCATGCTGAAAAAATTCTCCTGAATTATTAAAAAAATAGCAGGGTGATGGCAATTTTCAACAGTTTATGCCTCATCAAAACCTGAGCACAATCTCTTGCGATAAAGGAAAGGTACTTTATGCAAGTTTTGCCTTTGCTAGATTTAAAGCGTTTGCTGCAAAAAAAACAAATATGTTGTCAAGCAGTCTTAGACAATATCACAAAAATATTCTATAATGCCTGTGTTCTCCAAAATATGTTAGGGTGACATAAGTTCATGGGTTAGTACTAGTGGTCTCTATTCATAAAGTGTTTTCTGATAAACAATAGTTACTTTTCCATGTAAGAGTGCTTCCATGATTACAACCCTGTGGGACAGCACCTGTCAGGAAAGGCAGGGCCAGCCTTGCTCCCCAACCCAAGGGAGCCTCCAGCCTGCACTGCATCCTGGCACCTCGGAAGCAATTATCTCCACCTTTTCAGGTACTTACTTTTGGATGGGATTCTTCCTGACATATACTGGGAGCTGAATCTCGTAATTTGTGCCTAAAGTAGATGATGGAAAGGAACAGCTTTTCAGAGAGTAGGCATTGTAAGTCTGTGTTAAACATCTTGCCTTACCACATTGACAGGATGATTGGACTCAAATGGACCTCCTGTTTCTCTGGCTGAGAGCTTAAAAAATATTTTGGATAGTCAACTATTTGCTGTATTAAAAACAGACAGCAGTAAACATGTTTCCTTGGTAGGATGGCTCAAATAATTTTGTTACATTTGTTTATTTTCACTTCTCAGGATTTTATCATGATTTAAAAATTTTTGATTTTTTTTCTATTCTCAGTTCCTCAAGTTTTGGAAGTATCTGAGAACATAATACTGGATTATTCAGTGACACTTTATGTTTGTTTGTTTGTTTTAAAAACTAAATAATTCAACACCAGAAACATATGAAATAGCACAATGAAATTAAAATCTTGTGGCTGTTTTCCTTCCCAAGCAGCATTGTTATTATTTATCAATATGACTGTATTCAGTTCATATACTTGCTATATTTACATTATCTCCATGTTGGACTAGGCTGTAGAAAAAATTCTCTGTCCCAAAAAGCTTATGTGAAGATAGGATGGATGGCTAGAAATGTAAATGTAAATTAAATTCTATTCCTATGTACAATTATATATAATAATAAACTAACTTTCCAAACAACTGTTTTAGTTTTCAAATTATTCTAGAAATAACACAAAAATTGAGCAAAGGTAGTTTTTCTGAATAAAGCACTTTAGCTGAAGATCAATGGCTGCACTGGAATTTTTCAAAATTCTACAGAACTATATTAGAAGTTTTATATAAGATAAAGCAGAACTAGTGTTCCTGCTGAATGAATGATTGTGCGCTATGCTATGGCAGTAAAGCTTGGACCTCATTTTCCAATACATTGTTCTTATTTTATGCTAACATATCTCAAAAGAGCTTACACTATTGTAAAGCAGAAGTAAACTCATCCATAGAAAAAATAGTGGGCCTAGCTTCAACTATTTTAAAAATAAATGTGTGCTTATAATTGCTAAACTTCTATACTGAAAGGCAATTAAAAAAAATATTAGTTACCAATTCTAGGACTGGGTAGAGGTATACTCAAGAGAGAGCCTCTCCCTCTGCAATTCATAGATGCTAAGAGCTTATATTGGCATAGAATAATAGCTCATTTTAGTCCATTTCAAAGGCATATGGGTTAGCTTTGAATGAGGTCATTTGGGTAAAGAAAGTAGCATAGTTATAGCGGTATGATATTCTATCCAGGATAAGAAGACCCTAATTCAAGTGAGCTCTGTAGCCATATGTAATAAGAGGTATAAGGAACCCATCTCCTAGGTGTATAATGACATTTTTTAGATAGAAATAAAGGACAACGATATGGAAATGAGATATAATGTTTTATTTTAAAAGGCATTTTAAAGAAACACAATTTCCCCCAGCATATCCCTTTTTTTCCAAAAGAGTACATTTCAGCTTCTCTTCAGTATAAAATTCTGTTATTCAATGCTTCAGGGGGGATGTTTGTATTTAAAATGGTAATTGTGAAAACTCCCAGGAGAATATTAGCTTTTCAGCCTACTTATTAGAATTTACCTGCATGTGAGGAGTCTTCCTGGTTTGGTCTGTGATGTTGCAGCTATGTATAACACCAGTACATGAAATTATCCTTTCAGTCTTCAATCATATCAGATCAAGATAAAGTGCAAGTGAAAGTAACTAAACCATCTGAAATAGACAACAGACTCTTGACCATTCAGAAAGAGAAAATAACCCGCATCTCCACCCCCAAGAAAACTTAACAAAATACCGAGAATACTTCAATTATCTGTTTAGTGTTCAGTCAATCATATCCTGGAAACACATTTCTCTTAAGTGCCTGTGGTGGGTTGACCTTGGCTGGCCACCAGGAGCCCACCTGGAGCAGACCACACCAGAGGAGTGCACTATCACTCCTCCTCCTCAGCAGGACACAGGGAGAAAATAAGATGGAAAAGCTCACCGGTAGAGTTAAGAATGGTGAAATTAACCACAAGTTAATTTAATTTATTGCCAATTAATAACAGACTAGGATAGTGAGAAATAAAAACAAAACTAAAAGCACCTTCCCCCCACCCCTCCCTTCTTCCCAGGCTCAACCTCACTCCCAATTCTTCTATGTCCCCCCCACCGAGCAGTGCAGGGAATGGGGAATGGGGGTTGTGGTCAGTTCATAATGTTTTGTCTCTGCTGTTCCTTCCTTCACGCTCTCCCTGCTCCAGCTTGGGGTCCCTCCCGCAGGAGATAGGCCTTCATGACCTTCTCCAACATGGGTCCTTCCCATGGGCTGCAGTTCTTCAAGAACTGCTCCAGCGTGGGTCGTTTTCATGGAGTACAGTCCTTCAGGAATGGACTGCTCCAGCGTGGGTCCCCCACAGGGTCACAGGTCCTGCCAGAAAACCTGCTCCAGTGTGGGCTCCTCTTTAGGGGCTGCAGCTCCTGCCAGGAGCCTGCTCCAGCATGTGCTCTCCATGGACTGCAGCTTCCTTCAGGGCACATCCACCTGCTCCAGTGTGCCATCCTCCACAGGCTGCAGGTGGAGATCTGCTCCACTGTGGACCTCCCTGGGCTGCAGGGGGACAGCCTGCCTCACCAGGGTCTTCACCACGGGCTGCAGGGGAACCTCTGCTATGGCGCCTGGAGCATCTCCTCCCCTCCTTCTGCACTGACCTGGGGGTCTGCAGGGTTGGTTCTCTCACATGTTCTCACTCCTCTCTCACAACTCCTGCACGCTTTTTTTTTTTTTTTTTTTAATCCTTTCTGAATATGTTATCACAGAGACACCAACCAGAGTTGCTGACAGGCTCAGCTTTGGCCAGCAGTGGGTCTGTTTTGAAGATGGCTGGAACTGCCTCTGTCTGACATGGGGGCAGCTACGGGTGTCTTTGCTGCAGCCCCCTGCTACCAAAACCTTGCCACATGAACCCAATACAGTGCCTTAAGGGAATGTAAGATGACTGAGATGTACACGAGCACATTGTAGACAAGAGGTAGTGGAGATCTGTGCCACCTAATGTGTTTTGGGCAACTTACATTCATTATCAAATAATTGTTCTTCAATTCTTCTTTTATAATTTACTTCTTGGTAAATCAACAAAATTAGAAGGCTCAGCAAAATCAAAATCGGATCACTGTAATTCTTACAGGCTATAATTAAAGACTTACAGCACAGTGTGAAAGAAATATAAGCATTGTTCAAACCTTTAGAGTCTCTCTCTGCCATACCCAGGTTAATCATCCTATGATAAGTTAGTAATAACAATCAGTGAACAGAAGTAATTTTCAATAGGTGACTTTTTTAAAAAGATCTTTAGAAGTACAATGTGCCATAGTGTGAAGCTTCAGCCTCGCAGTTCCACAGATACAAGATTATAAATTAAATATTGCATTTAGTTCTGAAATCTCATCAGATTAACAAGATAATAGAAACTTGCATTACACATCTTTAAGATCAATGATGATTTATTTATTATAGTATACTTTCTTTGTTTTATTATGCAGTAATTGAGTAATACAGTGAATTACTTAGAATGAAATTTGTTTCATTTTCCATTAACTTTTACACAAACAGATATTTCTTATATTTTCCTTTAGCATTATCAGCTGCAAAAGAGCATAAACTGTCAAAAGTTTGCCTAGATTAATTTTGTAGACTTTTGTTTTCTTGAAATATTTCTTGCAGACAGTAGAATAGTCCTCTAGATACATGTAGTAATCTATAGCTATCAGAAACACTTAGATATTTCCACAGTTCAAGGCATCGGTTACTAAAAAGGAAACATATGCCACTTTCAATCAAGTCTTACCTGTTTCTCAGGTGGAAGAGAACTGGCACATTGTCAGCATTAGAAAAGACTTTCTCCCATCAAGATGCATCATTGTAATTTTGGGACAACAGTCCTGGTACGTTTCCTTTACCTCCATTACAGGTTATAAAACTAGGAAGACCATTTTGGTGTCTCAGTCCAATTCCTATCCTAAGATGTACTGGCTCTTCACTGAGACTTCCAAAGTAAGCAGAGAATACTTTAATTTAACAAATGGTAGGGTTATTTTATATCATAAATACATGAGATCTATAATATAACTATTATTTTAGCTTTACTACAATCAAATAGAATTTAATGTATGTTGCACACATTAATAACATTTGGACTTAGTAGGTTTTTTTGAGGATAGCACTTGGTGGAGGAAGGGAAGCAATCCAGTTATTACTCAAGGAATTTATACTGTACCGTGACTAAGCCTTAGCATCACTCACTGAATTCCATTGGCAGATCGAGGCTGAATCTGTTCATTGCCCTTGAAATCAAACAAATCATGGGTGTTAGATTGTGGTTTACTTCGAAATACGTTGCATCACTCCTGTTCCTTGCTATGTGATAATTCCTTTAACTACAAGAATTATAAGTATCTCAAAAATTATGAATATTAGCTAGTGTAAAATTGCATAGCATCCACAACAAATAAAGGATCTGGTTATTTGTTTCCTAAATCTATTTGTTTTCTTAAATTGTTGTAAAGAGTGGATCTATAAAGATTAGGTTCTTTTAAAGTGGAACTAATATTTTTTATTTTGACATACAGAACTCAGCCCTTAATTACAAATACATAATTACTTATGAAGCATCACTGAATATTAATTAACAGATGTTCTATAAATATTTCAGCACATATCCATGTTTATTTGATTCACTCTTGTCCTGGTTGTGGCTGGGATAGAGTTAATTGTCTTCCTAGTAGCTGGTACAGTGCTATGTTTTGAGTTCAGTATGTGAAGAATGTTGATAACACGCTGATGTTTTCAGTTGTTGCTAAGTAGTGTTTAGACTAAAGTCAAGGATTTTTCAGCTTCTGATGCCCAGCCAGCAAGAAGGCTGGAGGGGCACAAGAAGTTGGGAGGGGACACAGCCAGGGCACCTGACCGAAAGTGGTCAGAGGAATATTCCATGCCATGTGACATCATGCCCAGTATAGAAACTGAGGGGAGTTGGCCTGGGAGGGATTGCCACTCGGAAGCAGGCCGGGCATCGGTCAGCAAGTGGTGAGCAATTGCATTGTGCATCACCTGTTTTGTCTATTCCAATCCTATTATTATTATTATTACTGTAATTTTATTGTTGTTGTTATTATCATTATTAGTTTCTTCCTTTCTGTTCTGTTAAACTGTTCTTATCTCAACCCATGAGTGTTACCTTTTTTTTTTCCTGATTCTCTCCTCCATCCCACTCGGAGGTGAGGGGGTGAGTGAGCAGCTATGTGGTGCTTAGTTGCTGGCTGGGGTTAAACCACAACACTCTGCTTATTAGCTTACCATGTGTGCCAGATTTTTTACATCTTTTTCTTATGTAAGCAAAGTGCTGGTAACATCTTATAGATACAGAGAATCATGTAAATGGTTAAATTGCTGTAGGGCACATAAATGTTCAGGCTAACCCTACCACTTTTGTTAGAGTGAGCAAGGGGTCTGAAGAACTAAATCACATGATGCATTATCAATTTACTTTCAGAATTAGGATGTCAAACTGACATATATTACAAATCTGCAACCGTATATCTGAAAAAGATCCCAGGTTCAGCTCACCAGACTTCAGACATCTAACCAAAGCACCTGAAATTGCTTTCCAGGAAGGCTTTCATGACCTAAGGAAGGAGGTCATGAAGGTACACTCTAAGATTAGCTTGGAGAGAGTGGTTCATATAGAGTTCACCTTAGTCACATAGAGTTGCTAGAGGGAAATAAGCTGCTCCAAACTAATACTTGGAAGGTGCAAAATTAGGTTGCTGCCATAAATCATCTTCAGGATAAACCCATGTCTCTTCATTGACTCAAGGGATTATTTTGAGTGATGCCTAAATTCTAAAGAACAACATTAGAGTTTTGTGAATATTCCATCAGTTGCCTTAAGTCCCTGCTAAAGTCAAAACCAGAAATCTCAAGAGTCCATTTCAACCTTACAAATTTTAGGATGAGATGAGTGGTCATCTGAAAATACAGAACCCTGTCCATTGCCATCTTTCTTAGATGAAGTACTTTACTTTTAGATGGATAAATCTGGGCATAGTAAATTGTTTCCTAGCCATCAAGGTTCCAAAGACCTGCCTGCAAAAGGTTCAGAAAGTTAGATATGTGAAATCTGGGCCACCTAAGCAAAGTTCAGGCGTTAAGTGAGGTCCAAGGCCTTAAACCTAATGAATCGAATATGAATTCTAAACTAGGTTATTATTACACTATAATATCTAACATAATGTAATGAAATGATTACATAATATTTTATCTATTTTAGTTTCCTAAAAATAATACAATTCAACAGTTCCACAGTATATTTTTTTCTATACAAAGTAATTTATTTTCCTTAAGCAAATATCTTGAATTTCTTTTTCAATAAGGAAAATTTTAATCTTTGTTACATATCATACATAGCTCATATGCTTCATTTTCAGATATTGGGGTAGGCTAGGTTAGGACAATGAGATCCTAATTTGTACCTGTTCTTCTGTTTCCATATATGTATCTCTAAGCTAGGTAATATAACATGGGGCTTTTTTTTTTTTTTACCTCTGGTTCCACAGTTGATCATAAGTATGTGTGAAATTATTTATAGATGCATTTAATCTGACTTGGATATCTAAGTACCTAGCTTACAGGTGCATTCAGTTGTATAAATGACTAAATTACATGAATTAAGCTTCTAAATAATAGTTGGCATAAAACTGCCTGCATTTATTTGCACCTGCAAAATTTGTGGTTTCAGAAAAAGCCCTCTCTTGGCTAGCCTTAAGATAATGTCCACAATGTAGTATTTTTTCCCCAAATAATGCACATACTAACCTAGATGTTACTATGCACTAAAATAAAGTTTGAATTTGACATAGTAAAAGGATTCTAATTACAAGAAAGACAATAGAATAAGGCATATTTATTTGAATAAGGAGATCCTTTCCAATGTTTTTTCCATCTGAAGAATGTCTTGCTAGAAACTATGTAGAAATATATAATACAGTACAAAATCCAATGTTAAAAACCTGCATTCAACTCAGAATTCTCAGAGGTTTTTTGACATTTTACTATTTTTATACTATTTTTAGAAATATTTATTTTTATGCTGTTACTCCAGGTAATTACAATCGCAGTCAAAGCTCTAGTGAGAATTATGCCTTCCAGTTTGTCTCTGCATTGCATGGCAAATTATGATGTAATAATAGTAATAACAATAATAATAGCACTAATGAACATCTGCATCTTTTGCTGAGCAACGCCCAGTCCGCATGATGACTGTAGCATTGCCTTACAGAAAATGGTACTTGATAATTTAACAGTAATGAATAGATATTTGAATTTGTAAATTTTTTCAGGATCCTTTAGTATGCCAGTTGCTATTTTTTTGTTATTATTCTTTATTGTGGTTGTTATTAATTCTGTCAAAATACTAAAATCTGTAACCTTTTTTCTTTTAATTAAGGAAAATGTATTTTCTGTGATAAGAGTAATTTTACCTCAAACCAGCAACAGAATAGTTGAGGTGAAAAAATACCTCTGGAGATCATGTGCTCCAACTCCACCGTTCAAAACAGGACCAGCTACAGCAGGTTGCCCAGGTCTGTGTCCAGTCAGCCTTTGAATATCTCCAGGGATGGAGACTCCACAACCCCTAAGGGCAACCTGTGCCACTGTTTTGCCACGTCACAGTAAAGAAAAGAAAACAAACAAAAAAACTGAAGTGGAATTTCCTGTATTTCAGCTTCTTATCCTATCCCTGGACAGCAATGAGAAGAGTCTGGCTCTTTCTTCTTCATTCCATTCTATCAGGTATTTATACACGTGGATAAGATACCTGCCTATTTACTTGAAGGAGGCTGACAACTCATGACTGATTAGTGGAAACTTTATGCTGTTCAATCAGGGGACATAAGCATAGTACTAAGTGTGCAATTTGCTGTGTGAGAAAAGCATTAAGAAGAGCAGGTGTGGACAGAATTCCTTGTAACACTTAGAAGTTGGCTTATTACCCTGTTCTTTAAAGATATGCTTTGGAGTTTTCATGCTGAAAATTGTCATTGTACTTTTATTATGGTAGCGGAGAATATGTCTCACCTCTTGAATTCAAATTCAAGTCTCAGATGCTTCAGGGAAAAAAGACACACAAAAAGAAACAAACTAAACCCCATTACAGGTCAAAGATGTGAATCGATATATTGCATGTAGTACTAGAAAAAAAAAAAAAAAATAAACAGAGGTATCATGGAGATTATTAATGAGCTTGTTAATACTTTTCCTTTCCTTCTTTTCACCCCAATTGCACACTTCCCAAGCTTAAGTACTGGATCTCTCTATGGAAGTTTCATCAGAAAACAAAGCCATTTTTTTGATTCCACACTTTCTTTTAATAAAAGAACTTTGGAGTAAAACACTAATACAAATTGTTGATAGATTTGACATATGATGAAGACAAATAAGTTTTGTTCCACGGTCATTTTGACTTACTACTATGGTATTAATTTTATGTTTGAACAAGCACCCATGAAAAGTGCATATGTAGTGCTTTTTATGCTTTCATTTTTTATGGTTTTGATTTTTATCTTTAAATGAAGAATTTTGTAATCAGTTTATGAGTGACTAGTGTCATTCTCATCCCACTGTAAAGTTCTTATGGAATTAGTACAGAGGAACACTTCAGTAAAATATTTTCTGTATTTTAAAGGCATCAGAATAACTTTAAACATTACTTTTTACATGTTTTGCCAAGTGCATTGCAATAGGTTTAATGTATATGGTATACATACTTAAATAATACAAAGCTGCCATTGTTATGACTCATTATGCAGGACCTCAGGGCAAATTTTGGCTTTGTAATCCAGAGTCATGCCCTTCATCCGATGTGCTATGTAATCTCTATCCTAATATTTTTCCTGAAATGTACAGTATGTAGAATGCTTCTATAGTGTTTTTTGATTTTCCTTCATTTCTCAATGGCAAATAATTGCTAAGCAGTTGTCTAAGGTAGGTGGTGTCTAAGCTACATATGGATATTCCAATGTAATAATGGACTGTTTAACAGGGACTACTGAAACTAGTTTTCCTGGTGAAGTGGTGACGTCTTGCAGGACAGATTTAAAAAAAAAAAAAACCAAATAAAAAATACCCGCCCCCCCGAACCATAATGAAAAAGAGCATGTAAAAGGTATCAATATTCTGTAGTATGATGGGATTCTCACAAGGGCAAGAATGGAGAACTTTGCTTTGTGCTGTTTACAGTGATTTTTCTGTACTTCATCTTTGGTTGTTGGCATAACCTGTAGAAGAGAAATTTGTGAGCCTTTTTTTTTTTTTTTTTTTTTTTTTACCATCTTATAGGTGTCATTGTAATTAAGTTCTTAGTTGTTCTTTTGGGCATGGGTCACTTGATGCCTTGAACAAGGGCAGGAGAAGGAAAATTTTACTGTATTGCTGTACTAACAAACTTTTGCTTGCTTGAAAACCTCAAAATTTTGGTATGTACTAATTAGATGGTATGTGTTGGAGGCACCAACAGACAGGAGGCCTCGGGCCTGATGTCCGTCAGCCAACAAGAAGCCTTGGGCCTTGATGATAAGCTTTGAGTTCTGCTGAGTTTTTGTAATTAAAAATTGCCAAGGCCAGTTAACTAGGAGAAAGATGACCTACACTGCATGTGACCAAAGGGTGAATACAATGTAAATGATAATATGAATATGTATGACTAGGATAATATAAATTTCTGCTTGTTGTAGGTAACAGTGTGCACGATAGGTGGAGCAATCCCCCATGCACCCAGCACTGCAATAAAGAATACGTGCTTCCTAAAACTCCAAAATCAAGTCTTAAGAGAGTTTCTTTGACCAGCTTTTTTGGTAACACACTCACTGAAAGATGTTCAACAAAACATGATATACCCTCATAGGCATAGATTTTTTTCTCTTTTTTTTTTTTTTTTAACAGTTTGAGAGAACAATACTTGAGAAATATTTAAACTACTGAATTCCCACAGTGTTACAGAGTGTAACAGGTGAAGTGTGCTTTGGGCTTATATTTTTCCAAGAAGTAATCAAATGTTTATTGCGAATATTTTTAAGCTGAAGGCTTTTGATCTGTGATGAAAGAAGTTGTCACCACTGAGTTCACAGTAACTCTCCAACTGTGTATCTGCAATTTCTGATAAAGTTATTGGTCTGTCTTTGTTACACTCCTATTCTTATTCCGTGCTGACTTGTCTTGGTCAGTGTCCTAATAGTAGCTGCTGGTAATTTTAAATATCAAAAGCTAAGGTAACATGTGACTCAACAGATGAATTTCAAAAGAACTTGCTTATAACTAAAATAAATTCAGTTTAGAGGGTGTCATATTCACAGAAAAACTTAAGCTTGTGTTTGTGCTGATGCTTATTCAAGAGAGCACTTCACTGCCAACAACATAAAATACATGAATTATGCCTTCTTGTACTGGGGAGCTGTTGCTTCCTTTATATAGCCATTGTAAGATGCCCTGATGAAGAAGTCATGCTGTCCTGATTTTTCAAGTATAACATTTGAATTTCTAAGCTGACCGCCAACAGCTGTACTTTCTGCATGGATGGTTAGCACAGGAGGATATAAAACTGCTGGGAAATCCAATCTGCTGTCAGAAAGTACAAGGTATCATGGGGCATGTTTAATGTGAACCTTGCTAGTTTTGTATATGCATTAGCGTAATCCACCTAAACTAATGTTTTAATGACTAAAATGAATTATGGTGGCTGAAAGAACATCTCTGCTCCTACCATCTGTAACTTAACTGAGTGTGCTATTATTTTAACTTCTGTTAGTAAGCCAGTACCTTGAGATTTCTGTCACTAGCCAATAGCCATAAACTGGATTACCCAGTGCATCGATGTTATATGGCATTTATCCAACCACATGCTTATATAATCCTTATCAAATTACTCATATATTAGAAAGTAGAACAGGTTAACAGTATGAGCTTTGAGGTTGGTGGATTGTTTTTTTATTGGGTTTGGTTTTTTTTTTTCCTATCTACTATTTACCTGTTTCTCATGTCTCTCCTTACCTTTGGATAAATAGAGATAAGAATTAATATTTAGTGTCTGGCATAACGGTTAATTTTTCAGAAAAGCATGCATTGCCTGAATCAAAGGTCAAAGTCTTGGGAGAGTCCTCCTGAGACACCAAACCCCTCTCCTGTCATTGCATAATCATTACATGATATTTTTATCTAATTTATCAGATTTACAAGCCTAATTAAAAGAACATCTCAGTTTCCTGCAGCCACCTTTCTTCCTTAAAATGTTGGTTCAGACTTTTTTTCTGACATCATTCCTGGTCAGAACTGAAACTCACAAATAACTGGTTTTCTTAATTTATGCTTTCTACATTACTACCTTTCATTGACTGTGAATAACCATATAAATTAACAGGGAAGACAGGGAATATCATACTTCCCAATATGTTTCCTTTTTTTCTCTTTTCTGACAGTTGTTCTTGCCTTGGGACAATGGGAGCTTCATCTGCTCACTAGTCACAGGTTCTACTTATTGGCCTAAATAAGTGTTTAAAAAAAAAAAAAAAAAGTTTATTTTTGCTTTTTTCATTGCTTCTAAATCTGAGTATTACACTTTTGTAAAAATCCGAATTTTAATAAAAATAAACATATGGTTAATATTTACAAAATGGGAAGTAGAGGGTAAAGAAGTAAAGTTCACAAAATTCAAAGAGTTTGTGAGTACTAAGAGTCTTAAAACAGGAAACAGAAACCACAAAGCATTATGTGAAATTCCAAAAGCTCAGAGAAAACTAAATTTTCTAATTTCTGATTTCTGTTGTGATATGTGAGTGCCTGACTAAAGTAAAAAACAGATGAACTATTTTTTAAACTCTGTGTTTGAACTCTTACAGTTTCAAATGTTGTTTGCCAGATCTAGATGTGTGCAGGATCTATAAAAATCAGGTCCCATTAACAAATTCTCATACAAATAAATTGAACTGCCCTTAATGTACAGTGTTTTGTTAGTAACTAGGGAATGATCCAATAAGCTTTGGATGAGTTTCCAAAGATGTAGGAGGGAACACAACATGTCTTGTTAATTTGAGGTATATTGTACGTACCACTGAGCCTATTATTCATCAGCATCATACAGATGATATTCTCAGACATAAGAGTCATTTTAATTAAGTACAGCAGCCATAAAAATCTGCACAATATATCTTAATAATATATACTCACATTTGACTCATTTGTGGAGTTTATCAAAGAATCACTTTGCCTACTTTTTAGCTTAAGTGGAAGTGTAGCAAAAAGACAATTTTTTAACATAACATTTTTTAATATAATAATAGAATATAATTTTAAAGTCAGTGCTATCATCCCTATCTATATCCTTTAGAAAAAGAATGAGTTAAAAAAAAGAAGAATGTAATAAAACATTTAATGACAGATTTCAGTTACAAAGAAGGTGAAATACATTGAAAGTATTACAGTATATATCTATTAAAACTATGAGAAAAATCAGAGAAATTCCTTATTCAGGAATATAAGAGGAGGCTCATAGTGAGATTATCATTGTCAAACAGGAGCAATGAAAGTGATAAGGTTTTGTTGGGTATTAAAATACAGTTCAAGGGAAAATTATTAGAAGACATGAAAGCAAGAATTCTGATTCATATCAGAATTAAATATTAAGATGCACAGAGTGCATCTTTTCCTGGCATGAAACAATAATCTTTCTCATGGAAAATTACACATAGTGATCTACTTCTGAAGGGTAATACCTTTTCCTGACAATATTCTTACTCTGGATTAATAGGAAACAAGGTTCTGGTCTTTTGGTCCTCACAGAACATCTCCTCATCCTGAGTGCTTTAAAATTCACACTTAAAAGATGTGCACCTTATTAAATAACATGCAATCTGGATAACTCACCACCCCACCCCAAGTTGCCTGAAAGGATCTTGTTCTGTGAAGTTCCCTTCTGAAGCCTCTTAATATAAGCTTGACCATATCAATTATGCTTACTGAGGCATAACTCAAGTTTTGGGTCCCTGATTCTACACAGTGGGGATTTAGGTTTGTTTTCCTTTTCTCCTCAGAGCGTATGGGAATAGCAGTGAATCATGTTTTCATGTCCTCTCTTTCTTTCAAGGAAAGAACTTACTGTTGTGCACCCTTAGTGGTTCACAGTGTGGTGCAGAAGCAGTTCTTGGTGCATTAGTTTAGACTTAGTCGTCTCTCTCCTTTGCTAGGCAGACTAGTCTCAGAGTTTAAGTTTCTTAAGCAGTGTAACTAACCATCAGATTTTGTTCAGGCTGTGACTAGAAAATCCACTGGGATCTAAAAAATATTTCCACAAGAACAAAGACACAGCAATCATGTCAAAAAAAGTCTGCCAGAATTTAGAAAACACTGTAAAACAGGAGACTGATTTATGAGACAGCTATCTAAATATAAATCATTACTGAATGCACAATATAATTCCTGTTTTATTTGCTTTCCAAGTTTGTGATGGAAAGAAAGCTTATGTCTGAATGGCAGTTAAGATTTTTAATGTTTGTGTAAAGGAAAGATACTATTCAAGAATATTTTAATAAGCTTATCATCCAAGTATGCCCTCATTACATTTTGAAAATCCTGGACAATTAACACTTTATTAAAAAAAAAGATATTAAAAAAAAAAAGAGAGAGACAAAAATTATCAAGTACGGACTAAGTTACTATAAATAAATGTAACTAGGGTTTTAAGTGCTATTAAGACTATGGAGCTTGGTGGTGGCTGTTTAAAATATATAATTTTAACAAATACAGTTCTTCAGCCATTTTGCTTCCTAATTATAAATCTTTAAATGTCGTTTAACTAAAAGCTGTGGGGGAATGAGGGCGCTTAAACTATATTGATCTACATGTCACTGTTAATTATGTTAAATTCAAAGGAAGACACGAGGACTGATCATCTTTCTGAATAGCACACAGATGGATCACAGAAGGTGTAACCTCTGAATTTTTCTTAAGGTATGAGAAGGCTTGGAGTTGAGCTTGTTTTACTTCAATACTTATCATATTCCTGTGATCAGAATGTACAAAAAAGGATGATGATAAAATCCTTAGTAATACCTTCATTAATCCAGAGGTTATCCCTTTCTCCTACAATCCCCTCAAGCACTGCTTCTGTCTGAATTTTAAACATAATGATCTTGGAGTCTGACCCAAGTCACACATTTTAAATTCAGTGTAACCTGAATAATTCATAGTATTGATGTGCATTGGTGTTTAAAATAAAACAGATAATGCTTAGGGTCATGGACCTCCTCTTCATAAATACATTGGGATTGCATAAATGTTAGTTGAGGACTCTGATACCCGGACGGAAGAGCAGTCAATTCTAATTCCTGAGCTTCTCAGACTTTTAGCCTGAATCAAACTCCAGTGAACATTGCCTTGGGGTTTTGGATGTGTGTGATCATTTATCTTGTATACTTGCACAGCAGGTTCAGTAGCCTTTATTAATGATTCTGGTTGTCTGAAATAACTGTAAGAAATATAATGAGGAAGCCTTGGAAATATTAAGGAAATTATATTTTCATCTGCACATGAAATATCATGGGAATGATGATATGCAAAAACCAAATTGTAGACAGAGGTTTCCCAGTGCATGAAGTCCACTAAAAGCTCTACCAGTGGCATCAGCTTGATGTTGAGCAACAAAAAGTTTTGCTTGTGGTTAAATAGTACATATATTTTGAGGCAGTCAGTGAAATGATGTCTTTACCAGACAACTCTTATCACTCTCAGTGAAGCCATATTACAGAAAATGTGAGACAGGGCATATGTGTAAAGTAATATAAAATATACTATTAAAGGTGTTTAAGAGCATGTGTAAGGAAACAGCATCTGCACCCTTAAGCTTATCTGATCAAGGACCTTGTCAAAATGGGGTAATAAGGAAAAAGGGGAAGCAAAAACCACAGAGGCAAAAACCTGATAATGGAGACAATACCAAGAAACAAACATGGTCCGGTACGTCAATTGATAAGGGTGTGTGGAGTGTGAGCATGATGTCAGTAAGATCATCTGACTGAGGACCATGTTAAAATGACGTGATATGGAAAAGTGGGAGGCAGTAAACAAAGCATACAGCGGCACAGACCTGACAGACAACTGGGGAGGCAATGAAACCCTGTCAGTTATACAAATTGATGGGCTGTCAACAAACTGCAGGAATCACTTCAGAGAGGGCCAGCATGGATTTTGCAGCCCATAAGGATGCCAACCTGGGGGTCCAGGATGTTGGTTTGGTTGGAGCATGCAAACTGATGAAGGAATGTGCAGGGGAAGGGGGGAGTAGGGAGGAACAAAGAGTAGGGGTAGAGAGAAAGGGGTATAAAAGGGGACAGCTGTGTGTAAAGTGGTACCAGTCAGTGGCTTGTCTGATCACTGTGCAGTCTGTTTGGTCTTCTTCTGTCTTCTTATTAAATCTTTTCTTAACTACCTCCCTGCATAATCTTACTCTAGCCTGTGTGTGTGTGTTGTGCAAGGACTCCACGCCAGCTGCTGGTGAGACCTGTGTACGTGTGAATGAAACTTGGTGACAACTACTGGAGTCACACTGTGAAACTTGGTGACAACTACTGGAGTCACACTGGGGATGTGGGCACCCCTGGCCTGTGGTGTCGGCTACTGGAGCCAGTGGGGGTCTTTAACTGCCAACCACTGGGGCGGGAATGGTGTGTGTTCCAAAACCAGCTGCTGGGGGTACCAGGGTGTGCGAGGCAAGTGAGGGGCTCAGCACCCGCAGCTGGAGCAGGACCGTGGGTCACAGCCCGTGTGCCTAGTGCCCGCTGATGGGGTGTGTGAGTGTTTGTATTTCCCCAAACTGGGTGTGCGTTAGGTGTGCCTGTGTATCCACTGGCAAATTTCAAGCTGGACAAGCTGGCAAGTAGGAAGCCTGGGATCGGGCAAGGTTATCAGGTGGGCAGAGGGCTTCTGCCAGTGCTCGGGGGATCCGTGAAGGTGTGTGTGCTCGTGAACCCGGCGAGTGCGGTGTGCGCTCTGCAGCGGTGACCTCCTGCCTCCGCCAGCCCAAGAGGAGGAGGGGACGTGGCCGGCCGGGCCCATGTCTGGCGTCAGGCCTGTACGTGGGTCCTGCCGAAGGCAGCGCCTTCTCTGTGGCCAGCTGTGTGACCGGCCCTGTCAGTGTCCTCTGTGTGTGTGGTTTTGTTCATCTTTTTTTTTTTTTTTTTTACAGTATGACTTTATTTCCATATATGACACAAAAACTGAGGTTAAATGAGGTATTACAAGCAATGTCCTAAGACAATTATTTTTATTTATTTGGCATATGTACCATATATTTTTTAATGTCAGTTGAGGAAGTAAAAACAATACCTACACTGCAGAATTTATCACCTTCTGTTTTGTGAAATGAGTTTAGAGAGTAGTAAGAAAAGAACAATCCCAAACTTGGTCCAATATCTGCAACAGAGGTAAGCAGCATATGAAAGAGGTTTGGCTACATACAGTAAGGTAGCTTAAATCTCAGCTTTGTAATGGCTAGATCATGCGGCTTCTCTGTGCAAGCCAATCTTCCTACACTTTGTTAAAATAGCGCAAGGCTCCTAATGCAGTTGATTCTCAGCATAAACTGGAAACGTATTTTCACTTTCTCATGTTTTGCTCCTACAGGGACTGGAAGGAAATATTGGTGATGTAAAAGCCTCTTGGCTGTTTTCTATCACTCCTGGGAAATTGTGTCCTGCTCTCTTTTTTTATCTTCCTCCACTCCTTCAAAAAAGACTGACGACTGCAGAGCTGTCAAAAATTAATGTGCACTGCCATAACAATTTCATACCAGCTTGTCATGATTATGTACATTATTTAATGATTAACAGTTCTCAAATGAAAAAAAACTTTTTGACTTCATCAGGAAACAAGAAACGATATCTATTTAGACTAATAGCATGTCATCTGTGATATTTTTTCCTGACAGATATTGTGCTTTAGAAGTATATGTGGATTATATCTTGAAGTATGATAAGTTATTGTTCCTTTACCCGTCTGTATTTTTTTTTGTTGTTTGAGAAGCTGGGAAAATTAGTACAGATGAGAATGAAGCAGTGCTTAGGAAGATAAAATTCAAGGGAAGGCTGATCACTCCTTTTTACTCCAGAAATGATATTCCCATTTAAATACTAATAATTCTTTAAAAGTAAAACAGAAAATTTGCACAAACAGAAGAAATGAATGAAAATATTGCATTCAATCAATCATGCACAAAGCATAAATATTAAAGGTAAGGAAACAAAAATGTTTTGTGGCAACAAAATTATTCCACATTTTGTTATGGCAAGTTTCTATCTTTCTACTTAAAAATTCGGTAACATCTGCTATTGAGAGACAGGTAAAAGTGTGAACAGATTTCACTTTGATCTGATTTGACTATTCATCCATTTCCTAATGGAAGAATGATTGTTCCATCAGCCTTCTTAATAGTTAAATAACTGTAAAAGTAGAAGATGATAAAGCACAAGAACTAAAAATTTTCAGATGGTATGATCAGCCTAAACAAAGAAACATAAAACTGTTGATGCCTGAGTTAAATGCTAGAACAAAAACGATGTTCTTCACTATTTACATAATGTGAAATGAAGGATGACATCTTCCATTTTTTCTGCTAGAATTGTTGCTGCAGAACAAAGTATTTAAAACACAGTTCTTCCTCAATAATAGTAAAGTATAGTGTAAGGGGGAGGCGGGGGGGGGGGGGGGGAGGGAGAGAAGCTAACTTAAATTTCTTTATCCAAGTAAAGAAAAAAGAAAAAAAAAAGAAAAAAAAGTTAGATATCTGCATGTAGAACAACTAACAAGACCATACTGGCTCTAGCAATTTGAAAATGCTCTAAGTTTCTCACTATTTTTGTTTTCTTAATTTTTCAAAATATCACCACCTAAATCTCATGGCAAATATACATAGTATATACATATACATATATACACACACACACATCCAGTCAGCATTATATGAGATAGAATTACATAACTTACATTTTTTAAATTAATTGCTCTTCATTAAAAGTTAACCTTACCTGGAATTTCCTGTTTACTCCTTCAGGCCCATCTTTTTTCCTGTCCTCAGATTTGTGCTTCCTGCCATGATCTCTGAATTGATGCTCCCCACATGCTGAGGTTCAGCTTGTTCTCTGCATCATTCCAGAGAAAAGAGTTTGCATTTTTTTGCTCCCCCAGAATTCATTAAATCTTATAATACTTGAGAGAAGAAACAAACTTCTAGCAACTGTTTTGTTTTCCATTAGATACTGACAAGTAAGGACTGACATAAACAACACATTATGTAATAAGTCTTAGAAAATATAAGCTCTCTGTTACTAGCTCATGAAAACTTAATCATGATAGCAGATTTTCTTTGTATGTTCTAAAAAGATCTCCCAGATGACTGCAACTGACAGCTCACAGATCAATGTAGCTAATGTTTTCATGTTCAATATTTTTAATTTCATTATTTTGTTCTTTTGTCAGTATTTCATTTGAATTAAACCTCTATTTTATTTTTTAAACAAGACAGAGGACATAAACCCCCTCATCTTTTGCTGCTTCCTCTCTTCTTCACTTCCCCCCAGAATTAATAATAACTCCCCCATCATATATTTATACATAAAGGAACTGAAATAATTTATTGTTTTTAAAAATGCTGAATTGTGAATTGTTAGTGTATTATTAATTTAGTGTCTGAGCATACACAGGAGTCATTAAAAATTTTAACCACCAAAACAACAAGAAAAAAACCCAACCAAACCCGAAAGTCAAAGAAGCATGCAAAGCCAGAAGTAGAATAATATAGCTCTTTTTAACTGAACATGCAATGGTTATAGATAGGAAGTTGATATTGTTTCTAGTAAAACTTCAGAAAAATATTTTAGATTAATTCTGTGGTCTGCCATGCACTTATAACTATTCTGTGTGCTCACAGCCTTTTAGCAGGGTGGTTTGATTTTTCGTTTGTTTGTTCATTTCAACAATGTGAACACATAATATAAAATACAAAAATCTTCAAAAAGAAAATAAAGTTTTAAAGATTTTGCAGTGGAGCAGAAATATCCCTTGACATTCACTGGGGTTAAAGAAAGAAAAAGAAAAAAAAGATTAGTTTTTCCTCCTGTCTGTGGGTATTTCAATTATGAGAGCTGGTGCCAACTGCTATTTTGTACCAGATCTGAATAAGCAATGCTAATATTGAGATAGAATCATTTCATATTCCTTCTACAGCCTGAGTCAAAAAATGATATAGATTATGGACCTTCACTGTTAAGACTGTCTATTATTGCTTTCACTCTGCACTGATAAAAAGATATTGTATGTTAACTTCTTCATTACCAACAGGACCTGGAGGTATGCTTATAATGCAGTATATATTAATGTTGTGGATATGTCATGCTTTACCTTTCTTTTTTTTTTTCTTTTTTTTTAATAAGAAATTCTCTATTTTCCACAGATTTTAAGTGGATTTCATAGAGAAATGGAAATTTCTATCAATCAATTTTACAGAATTTGGCAGAGAAGCAGAGATGTTAAGATCAGTGATTTTCTTCTTTCATGAAAATTGTAGGCCCACTAGAGTAAAGACCACCCAGCTGAGCAGAAACTACATAATGAGCTCCACATATGTGACACCAAAAATCCCCAAAGAAAACATGGTAGCTTTATACCTCAGTGGACAACAGTGAATCCGACTACCAAAGAAAATATTCTGGGAGAGTAGGCTTTATTTATTATACTGCTCATGGAGGCTAGTTTTTTACAGTGAGTGGTATCTCCTCCTTGGCATTAAAAGAAAATTTTTAAACTTTGAGATGAAGTAAGAGAATCCAGCTGCAGTTGTACAGCTAGTTATTCAAGTAACAGCTCCAAGCTCCGAATGCAGTGCATACAGACTTATTTTTGTCATTAGCTGACTTTCGGATGCTCAGCAAAGCTCTTTGTAGAGTTTGTTTAGGTCATTTGTTATGATCTTTGACATTATGTTGGCAGTTATCAAGTAACATATGGAGTCCTGGGGACTCTCCGGTGATTAAGATTACAAAAGAGAAAAATTAGCAAGCTTCAGATTGACATCTGGGAGGGGAGAGATCATGTTGTGCACCACGCTACAGTGGTCTACTATAAACCTAACAATTATAGGATGAAAATTCTTTTCTATATTAAGGTCTGGTACTTATGTAAGCAGAAAGCAATTAAGCTCCTGAGAAGCCTAGCTAATTAAGAGTGTTGTTATTTTCAAAAGAGGAAAGAAGAGTGTAGAATAGTACACATGATGTTAGGGGGGTTGTTGGTTTTGGGGTTGGGTTTTTTTTTTGCTAATAGTACAATAAAGCAATAAACCTTGTAATGCATTAACCTGGTATAAAGTGGGTGTTTAATCATGAAGCATTCTGTTATAACATTTATGAGGTCAGGATGTGTTAATTCTGAACAATGTGAGATATTTGCAAAGTTGAGGACTGGCAACATTGTAGCCTTTCTGATGCTATTAGTAAAGAGGTGATGAAAAAGCAATGTTAAGCCAAGGAAAAGGTGTTGAGATGCATTGTAGGATATGTGACTCTATTCACTAAAACAGAATATATAAACTAGACAGAATGTGAGAAAAAAATATTCATTCTTAATTATTTTCTCCAAGGCTAGTTTTCTGACATCTGCCATTCATCTTGTTCCTGATGAAAACAAAGAAAAGGTATTAGAGATGACATTTCCACTAAACTTTGCCAGCTCATGCATTCACTTGAAGCTTTTATTTTATTTCTAACCTTCTAATGAATGTGGTTACACAGGGAAGAAATACAGATTTTTCCTCAGAATTACTCTATTCCAATAAAAGAAAGAGGGGTGGAGGAAGCCTTTTTATTAGAAGGCTCCAAAGACTATGTAAGAAAGGAGTTACCTTTCATTCTACACAGTGACAAAATTATTTTATGACTACTGATCAATCAGAGCTGAGTGATAACAGCCATAAAGATGAGAACTGGAAGGTTCAGGTAATCAGTGGCACCTCACCTGAACCATGATGAATATGTCGTTTCTGTATGGGAGATGGCTTTCAGTCTATATGGCATTCTGAATCCAGAAAGCAAATGAGATATTTTAAATTCTGATGTGAAGGTAAGTGTAGAGCTCGAGCTGAAAGTCTGAACTGTATTAGTCTATTAATGATGGGAATCTGAGAAACCTGGAGCATAGCATTGTTTTAATAGTCTACTCAGTCCCTAAGGAGTCTGCGTGTTTAACTATTTATTATTTGGAATCATTAAATGGCAATATTGATGAGAATCTATGTTTTCTGGGTTTGTTTTGTCATAGAATCATAGAATCATAGAATGGTTTGGGTTGGAAGGGAGCTTAAAGGTCATCTAGTTCCACCCCCCCATGCCATGGGCAGGGGCACCTTCCACTAGACCAGGTTGCTCAAAGCCCCATCCAACCTGGCCTTGAACACTGCCAGGGATGGGGCAGACACAGCCCCTCTGGGCAACCTGTGCCAGTGCCTCACCACCCTCACAGTGAAGAACTTCTTTCTTATATCTAATCTAAATCTACCTTCTTTCAGTTTAAAGCCATTACCCCTTGCCCTATCGCTACATGCCCTTGTAAAAAGTCCCTCTCCGGTTTACTTGTAGGCCTCCTTTAGGTACTAGAAGGCTGCAACAAGCTGTCCCCCGAGCCTTCTCCAGGCTGAACAACCCCAGCTCTCTCAGACTGTCTTCATAGGAGAGGTGCTCCAGCCCTCTGATCATCTTCGTGGCCCTCCTCTGGACTTGCTCCAACAGATCCATGTCCTTCTTCTGTTGGGGGCTCCAGAGCTGAACGCAGTACTCCAGGTGGGGTCTCACCAGAGCGGACTAGAGGGGGAGAATCACCTGCCTTTTCAGAGTGAGTAAGCATCCTAACCAGTGAACTGACATACTCTGTCTTTATTATGCCGACTGGTGAAAGTATGGAGGAAAAATCTTGGGATATTGTGCCATTTATACTAACATATGCAAGATGTAATGGATCTAACTGACAGCAATATTTGCAGGTTTTATTTTTAGTTTGCTGACAATTGCCAGCAACAGCCCCAGCATCAGTTGCCTTTTTATGACAAGTTCCATCAGATTATTGTGGCTGTTTCAGAGAACACAAATCCTTGACAATAATACCACAGCTTTAATTAATTCAATTTCATTTCCTGCATGAGATCATTCTAATATGTGTGGATAAACCACTGACAGCTTTCGTATGTCATTTGAGTAGTCAATTAAATAATGATAAGAAAATAATAATATGGGGACAGTTTACAAAACTATTAAGGTCAATGCTAAGACTTCCACTAACTTCAAAAACATGTGAAGAAAGTTTGTATTATACCAATGATGCACGTGCTTAACATTTTGGTTTAGGCTTTGATGTTATACTCTGTCATATCTCATTTCATCTGGATAGAAGAAAAGTGAATAAAAATAATGCTTATTTTCTTTCACTATGTCTATTTAAAGCCACATTAAGGTCAATGTGCAGATACACTGTCGCTGTTGACTGTCAAGGGTCAAATATAGCAAAGACTGAATTTCACTTTCTCAGGGTTTTGTTAAAAAGAAACAAAGCCTAAGCATTATGCAGCTTGTGCTGAAGGATGTTCAGTGCCAAGGTTTGGGACAACAGCAAGCAGGAAGATGCACTCAGCTTTCAGAGGGGCTTTAGGTTACTCAAGTCTTTTCTTCATTTTGCAGTATATGCTTTTCTCCCAACTGTTTTTTCTGTGTATAGTATCATTACCAGAAGACCAGTCAAATCTGTGATTATAATTTTCTTCAGCCTTTTTTTTTTTTTTTTTTGGCCCTCTTAACTGCTATTGTATTCACAGTGATCCATGAAAAATTTAGCTAAAATTACTTTTCTTTGCATTTAGGACTTCATAGAGTTCAGGCATTTGTTCTTTGTCTTTTTTTTTTTCCTTTTCTGTTTTTATTTTCTCTTCCCCCATCCCCATCCCCTGTATCCCATCCCCCATCCTGTCCTGTCCCATGTCCCATCCCATCCCCCCATATTAGTTCACTGCTAATCAGATCCTTCGTGCTTTCCCAAAACCTCAGTAGGGCTTATGGAAGGCATCCTCCTATCATTTATACTCTGTATCGCCATGAAGGTCATCTTCTGTAAGCTGGACTACCCCTAGGAAAACTACAAACATGCAGTCCTCATCTAAAAAAGTCAGCTAGAAGGGAAAGCTGATTGCTATGGTAGTAAATTTGGAATTACTTAAAAACAGTGTCTCTAAACATTAAAAATAACACATTTTTTAAATTTTCCCAATATTCATGGCAGGAAATCTGTCTTTCTTTTTATGTGTAAATGTCCCAGTAAACTGATGTTAAATAGAGTGATGTATTTAAATACTGTAAAATACAATAAAAGGTGATATAGTATTCAGGATAGAGAAGCAGAAATCAGTGTTTATACCAGTTACAAAATATGTTTATTTCTATGAAACAAGCAAACCCCAAAATATCAATACTTAGTGAAAGGTACTAAATTCTTTTTTTTAAGAAATGCAATCTTACTCCATATTTACTTGTAACGTTAAAGCGAAACAAGTAAAGAGAGACAGCAATTCGTTTAGATATTTGTTGCATGCAGGAACTATAACCCAGGACATAGTCAAAATAAATCTGTGAATGTAATAGCCTTGCAACCAATTTTCCACTGTTTTCTGAAAAGGTCATTATCACATATGCTATGTTGTGAAGTACAAATCAGATGAGAAAGGGGTGGAGCTGTGCAATAAAAGCACCATGGCAATAATCATTCTTCTGTATAACTGCTCAAAGAAATACACTTGTCAAATCTGGCAACGTGACTGAACAAACTAGCAATTTTATATGTGAAAGCTATGTGCTGTTTGAGCAAAGTAATCTTTTAGTGAATCAGAATTATGGAACTAAAGCTTGTTAATTGTCCTGAGAAACAGGAACACAAAAACATTAAGGCACATTTATATTTATCAATTTTGTTATGCTTGAAGACAATTCCTAAACAAATTCTAGTCTTTAAGAAACTTTGTGTTATCTAGAAAAAAGACCTTCAGTGCTAGGTAGATGATGCTTAAATGTGTAATTTTTGCTGCATGCAATATAATTAAATGCATAATTTTGTAAGAAGCTTTTTTAAAAGTAGAAATAAACATTCTGTTCTGCCTAGCTTGTGCCTGACTTTTGTCTGCCTACTGTACCAGATATACCCTAAGCAACAGTAGGATTCTCTTCAAACAGTTTTGATTTTTCTGTAAGTGTTTATCACAACCATCTCACATAGGAAGCCAAATTACATTGTGGCACCAATTGACGTAAAGAGGTCCCTTTCTTTTCCTAGCACATAGAAAAATAAAATAAAATCTAAAGCTAAGCAATTAGTTGAGACAAGCCATCTTTAAAAGGTTAAGCTTTGGGATAGGAACTCATTTTCGCATATGTTTAGTAGCCTGATCTCTTTCATCACACAATAAGTGCCTAAAAACTAATCCATAGTAGCTATTTATTTAGATCTCTGTATTTGATAAAGGCACTCTGGGAAAAGTGAAAGACCTATTTTGGTCTTTTCGATAAGAGAAAATAATAATTGTATCTAAGATAAGTAGGACAAACTATAAGCATCTTAACATGGATGTTTATATTTAAGTAGGATAAAGGCCATTCTTATATTAAGCTTACTTTCTGGGAGACCTTATCTAGTTCCACTGTGCTAAAGGGCCCTAAAAAAATAAGAGCTGATCCATGACACATTGTTAGTGAACACTCAAAACTAAGAAGTAAGTTTTACTCTAAATTGCCTACATAGTCAACAGAAAGGGGTAGATACCTTTGTAAGCCTCCAAAAGAAAAAAAGTCTCTGATTAATTTAGGTAAAAATGTCAGATGAATAGGATCCTCCCTGTGATATTTTTTTAAATGTCTCCATTGATTAAGTAGTGGAGATGAAGGAAATTATAAAAGCAATATAATTTCAAAAGACAGCTACAGTGTTCATGCAGGACAGGTGTTTAAATTAGATTTAATCTCACTTCTCTTTTTTATTTCAGAAACTTATTTTTTATTCTTTTTACATTACATTATATATGGCAACATATTTAAATATTTTCACACTATCTATCCAGTTCCTGGGGAAACTAATATTATCACAGCTGTGGACGACAGGTATGACTTTTTGTAGATAAGGAGTTATTTCACTCATTATTTAGCTGAAAGAAAAATCTCAGTTGCACTGCAAATTAAAATTTGAAGCTTTAATTTATTTTTTCAGTTTAATGGTTATTCAAAAAAAGAAAAGAAGTTTGGAAAAAACTCCTACAGCATATTCCTACTATCTTTAAGCTCTGCAGCAGGCTAAGTTTGTTTTTAAAAAGCAATCCTATGAAAGCTACAGATTAGTTCTCAGGAAATAATACAAGTCTTTTTATCCCCTTATTTCGGATGTATACTTATGACTGCTATTTAAAAATGCTGGCAACTTAGAAAAGATGTTGCCTACGCAGTTCTTTTACAATGTCAGTTAACTATGAAGTGGTAAACAATGGGACAAACAGAATACTAGAATTTATTATGCAATCAACAGTGAACAAAACAAAAGCCATTATTATGCAATCAAATAAATATATGCATTACCTCTGTCTTGAGTACATATGATTTTGGCCACTTCAATAATAAAAAGCAAAAAGGATTAAAAAAAAATAAAATTAAGAAAACTGTAGCAACAAACAACATTTTGACAAGTTTTCTTCAACTGAAAGGGATTCTTCAGTTTATATAAGAGATGTCTGAGGCATACATGATACACACTTATAAAATCAGGAACTTTATACAGAAGGTGTATGTTATGTCACACACTGCAAGATCTTGAGAGTACTACATGACTGCAGTTTAAAACAAATATGAATAATTTTTCATGTGTAGCACCTGCATAATTTGCCCCTGGTACATTTTGCCACAGGTATTGTAGATATGAACAGTGTGAATCTTTGAAAAGGGTAAGAGAAATTCATGAAAGACAGGTAAGTCAGGAGTTTTCTATCATTTAAATGGTATAGGGGTTCTAAAAAATCATGTGATTCAGGATGTCCCTAAACCATTTACTCAAAAAAAATGAGATTGTCTTGTTTTACTCCTCCCTAAAGACATTATATGACCTCCATCAAGATTTGCTCTGAGCTGGTTCTTAAGCTGAAACTCAGACCATATATGAATACTGCTCAATATTTTCTTACACACAATAGTGACCAGTATCTCTGAACCAGTATATTGAATGCTACTTGGTACAGATAAGCATAAAAAATGGCCACTGTCCAGCCTGGTACTGCTCATACTTCTCTGAAGAGAAATGCTACGCATCATCCTTTCCTATAAGGGGTACAGCAAACTGTAAGAGATTTCTTGAGGGGTTCTTCATCTTGAAGATGAAGAAAATGATAAATGTCCCCTATCTGCTCCATCATGCAGCACTGCAAGATTGTACCTGCCAGTTTGGACTACTAAGTGGAAGTTTATTTTGTATTTTACATAAAGTCTTTTACATGTGGTTGTCTTTTTATGCCAGACAAGAGTTCTCATGCATGTTAAATCTTAGGAGCAACATGCAAACAAATGGCTGCCTCTGTTATTAAGTTTTCAATTGTACTGTATTTTGTCCTCTGAACACTTCTTTCAGATATTTATGAAAGTTATTACTATTCAGTCTCTTTCTGCTTCTTTTCAGTGGTTCCTAAATTCCCCCCCAAAATTACTTATACAGCTTTCTAGGTTATAGCAAGTTCTCCCATTTATTGCTTCTTTTACACAATAAAAGAATGTCCAAAAAACTGCTTTCACCTTAAGTTTGTTAATGTGATACCTTGTGACATCCTTACAGTGTGAGCTAGCATGTGCTCTGCTCTCAGAAGTTTTAATGAACATTATATGTCCCTACCGAGTGTCCTCCATGTCACCCTATTTTTTCTTTTTTTTCATTTGCTTTCTTGCATTTTTCCTTCATTTTTAAAAAAAACACTAGTCTGATTGAATTGAGATATTTACATCTCACAATCCTTCTACACTGTTGTTATAGGATTGTTTTCTGAGATACAACACTGGAGGAAAGCTAATATATATAAATTATAAATATTGTTACATTCTAAGGCAAAAGCTTTCATTGTTATGCATCTGGTCTTTTTAATGGAAGACTATGTCTGCTAGAGACTTTTTGACCTGTTGTAAGGGAGATGTTCATCACTCCATCACTTTGCTAGAAATTCTGGCAGATGACAAAAAAGTTATGCAAAACAAAGTGCACACAAATGTCACTCACTGTTTTTCTTCTGTCTATTCTTTCTTCTCATTAATTCCACATAATTTTTTCTGATTGTTCATCCAGATGTAATAATAACTGTTCCCTTTTCCAAGACACACTTGAATTTCAGTCACCACTCTCCCTCAGTATTTCTGACCTTTCTCTGCTATGTACACACAACAGAATAAGACACACTTTTAGATGAGAAGTCTCTCCAAATGTAATGTTAATTTTCCCACAGTTACATGCCATTTTTTTTAAGAGTCTTCCCCAAAGCATTTACTAAGTAGGTAACAAAGCTGCAGTGGAAGAATGACTGTGTGAACTCTTCTACTCTTTTCTTTTTTCTTTTTTTTTTTTCTCCTAGACCCTTCTAGTTTGCTTAATTTCCACAAATCAGGTATGTTATTCACTAATTATCTTTCTATTGCTACTAGTTATTTATTTTAGCTTGTTGCATTACAAACTTCTTCAAGTAAAATACAAAGCAAAATAACAGATTTCAGCAAATTGCATGCACTAGATCGTAGAATCATATAATGATAGAATGGTTTGTGTTGGAAGGGTCCTTTAAAGATCATCTAGTCCAACTCCCACCTCCTGCCAAGGCCAGGGTCATCTTTCAGTAGATCAGGTTGCTCAAAGACCCATCCAACCTGGTCTTGAACACTTCTGATGATGGGGCATCCATCACTTCTCTGGACAACCTGTTCCAGTGTCTCACCACCTTCATTGTAAAAAGCTTCTTCCTTATGTCCATCTAAAGCTACCCTCTTTCAGTTTAAAACCATTAAGTCTTGTCCTGTTACTACAGGCCCTGGTAAAACTCTTTCTCCATCTTTCTTATAAGCCCCCATTAAGTATTGAAAGGCAGCAATAAGATCTTCCCGGGGTGTCCTCTTCTCCAGGCTAAACAACCCCAACTTTCTCAGCCTTTCCTCATCAGAGAGGTGTTCCAGCCCTCTGATCTTTTTCATAGCCCTCCTCTGGACCTGCTCTAACAGGTTCATGTCTTTCTTGTGCTGAGGGTCCCAGAGATGGATGGAGTATACCAGGTGGGGTCTCACAAGAACAGAGCAGAGATGGAAAATCAACTCCCTTGACCTGCTGGTCACGCTCCTTTTGATGCAGCCTGGAATACAGTTGGCTTTCTGGGCTAAAAATGCACATTGCTGGGTCATGTTCAGTTTTTCACCCACCAATACTCCCAAGTCCTTCTCCGCAGGACTGCTCTCAATCTACTCATCACCTAGCTTGTATTTGTGCTTGGGATTGCCCTGACCCATGTGCAGAACTTTGCACTTGGCCTTGTTGAACTTCATGAGGTTTGCACAGGCCTGTTGGAGCGGCGGAGGAATGCACATAAGTCGACCCAATATGAGTGATAGAAGTGATTCAACTTTATTTGCACGGATAGCTCATATTTATACAGTTTGTGATAATTATGCCTACTAGTCCTAATATGATTGGTACATTGCTAATGTTTATTCATTACTAAAACACACCCACTTGTAGTTTGCAGCTATGCGTGTTCAGTAACTTTCTCATGGGAACTTCTTCAAAAGTTACTTATGAAACTATGCCAAGGTCACACCGTCCCTGTCTTTCTCCTGATATCAGCGAGACCAGCTGTTGTTTTTCTCCTGATATCAGCAAGGCCAGCAGTCTTCGGCCAAGGCCTAGTCTTGCTGCCCACGCTGACATTCCTCCACACACAACTCTGCTCGCACAACTTTTCTATAGACCCATGTCCTTTTTCATCAAGCCAATTCCCAACACGGGCCCACTCCTCAAGCCTGTCAGGGTCCCTCTGGATGGCATCCCTTCCTTCAAGTGTATTCACTGCACCACTCAGCTTGGTGTCATCCACAAACTTGCTGTGGGTGCACTCAATCCCACTGTCTGTGTCATTAATACAGATATTGAACAGCATTGGTCCCAGTACGGACCGCCAAGGGGTACAACTCATTACTGGTTTCCAGTTGGACATTGAGCCCTTTACTGTAACTCTTTGGATGCAGCCATCCAGCCAATTCCTTATCCATCAAATAGTCTATCCATCAAATCCATATCTCTCCAACTTAAGGACAGGGATGATAGGAAGGTTAAGATACAATTCTGTATTCTATTGGCTGGGTCAGTTATGTGATTGCCACTGTTTTTAACACTAGACTACTAGATAACTTTTAAGATGAAAAACCAAACAAATAAACTACTATTATTCATAGGACTACTCTTACAACTTCTGATACAGATTATTTCACCAACTGGGAATTTAATGTATTGCAAATTCCAGTGAATCCAATGCCTTTGTGAGCCAAGAAGAACAAATAGCAAAAAGACATAAAAAACAGATGAGATATCAGTATTTAGACAAGTCCATCTAAACTTATCATTTAAGATTTTTTGCAGACAGACAAATTTTCAGGAGATATTAGTTCACAAACAGTCAGGTAGATGTTGAGAATCCTTTCTGGAAATAAAATATAGATGTACTACACGATTGTGAGAAACTCCAGTATGCCAGTTGCCCTCCTTCAAAACTGTCCTTGAGAAAATTAACTAGTTCATCTATTTTCTGATAGAATTACACCACCACAACTGAGAAATTATAAGAAAATATTTCCTGAGATACTACATGACAAAACCACACACAGCTCTGAAGCCACAGAGACACTTCTCATTCTTCATAAAGCACAGATCTACATAGATCGTGAGGGTGACAACAGTATGTTATGTGAAATATGGCATGAGATCCAGACACTGAGGCTAGGATTGACCTTACCCCAGCTTTGATCAATTTAAAGTGAAGCATATGGTTTAAACTGCTGTATTAGATTCCCTTCAAAATCAGGGAAGTTGAATTGCCTGACCAATCTTATGACTTCGAATGCGTTGTTTCCAACTAGAGTCACCTCTTTCTCCAATAGCTACAAAAGGGCCTAGATTGGTAGAGTTTGGGTTTTTTTGGGTTTTTTTTTAAAGTTTTTTGAAAGCAAATTCCCTCTCAGAAGTATTACATCTACATGCTTAGGTCAGACAGCCCAACGGTGAAATGATCCAGGTAGCATAGCTGTAGAGTAATTGTGCTACGCATCCAGCATAGCTATTTTACTGGCTCAGTCAGAGCTGAATGATTTAAAATGGTGCCTTTAATTTTTGGCTAACCTACAGTACAGCAGCTGCAGGTATTTTTTCTAAAGTCTAGAATAATGTCAAGTTTCACATTCTCAGAGTTCATAATAAAACCATAAAGAAGCTGTAAGTGTTGCCAGTTTGCTCAAAGAAAGAAGTTTTTCATTCTTGTTTGTGACATCAGCTTCCTACTAATAAGGTAATACTCCACTACACAGTATTTGTCACAGCCATAGTTTATTTCTGGCTTCTCACATACTAACAAATTATCATGCAGCGTGAACTATATTGAAGGGCTAAGGCCAGAACAGAACAGCAAGGTGAAGCAGAGAAGCTAGTCATTCGTGACCTGAACACAGTGATCTGGGTCAAAATGATATAGAGATTACAGGCAGATAAAAGAAATAAAATAAAAAAATGATACCGCGTCTACTGAAGCATGAACTCTTAATCAAAAAAAAATAAGGAATAAAATATGGCTTAGAAAGAATAAACCACTGTAGACCTATGTGATTTCACTTTGGGGAAACTAACAGTTTGGCTGTTTGCTCTGTCCTTCTCTCTGTCCTGTTGGAGTGAGGAGGACAGTAGTGAGAGAGCCCAGTTCAAAGCTCTAAGTGACTGGAACAATTTGAGAAACACCAGGGATCTCCTCTGATGAGTAGCTAAATATTTGGATGTGTTCTCCATTGCCCTTGATCCTTTACAGACATTGGTACCTGGTTTTCATTGATCATGCCTTCCCCACTATCTTTTCTTCATTTTTCTTTCCACAATACTAATGTTATAGCTAACTAAAGTCTTCACTACCCACAGAATTATTTTGACACATCTTCTGCTATGTTATTAATTTTGCTGCATATTTTAATGCCAAGCAAATTGAGCAGGGTGATATAAAAAGGCAAGACCTCATAATCAACAAAACAGAGCTGAAAGAGACCCACCTCAAGCATATGCACACAAATAAGGAAAGATCTATAGGGCAGCATAACGGGGGAAGCTCTCATACCTTCTCTAGGAAATGCGCACAGGTGGAGTGCCTTTATATTAATGCATGCGCACAGGGAGCAAACAGGAGGAACTAGAGGTCTGTCTGCAGTTGCAGGGCTATGATCTCACTTGGAGGACAGAAACACGGCTGGATAGCTCAGACAGCTGGAGTGCTGCAGTGGATAGGCTCTTTTGGAAGGACAGCCCAGGATGGTGAAGTGGGGGAGTTGCCGTTTCTGTGAGGGAGTAGAAGGAATCCATGGAGCTCTGTCTGGGGTCACATGAGGAGCCAGCTGGAAGCATATGGGTCAGGATTACTGGAAACACCAGCATGGGTGATAATGTTGTGAGTGTCTGCTACAGATCACATGATAAGGAAGAAGTAGCTGAAACCTTCTTCAGACAACTGGAAGAAGCCGCATGTTTGCAGACCCTGGTGCTCACAAGGGACTTGAACCACCTCCATGTCTGCTAGAAAGGCAACACACCAGGGCACAAGCAACCCTTGAGATTTCTGGAGTACATTGATGACAACTTCCTGACAGAGGTGATAGAGGAGCCAATGATGGGTGATGCTCTCCTAAACCTGATACTTACAAACAAGGAAGAACTGGTTGTGGTCAGCCTTGGCTGCACTAACTGTGAGATGGTGGAGTTCAGGATCCTGAGAGAAGGAAGCAAGGCAACTAGTGGGATCACAACCCTGGCCTTCAGGAGAGCAAACTTTGGCCTCTTCAGATATCTGCTTGGAAGAATCCCAGGGGAGAGTGTCCTGGAGACAAGAGTGGTCCAGGAGACCTGATTGATTTTCAAAGATTGCCATCTCCAAGCTCAAGAACAGTCCAGCCCAGTGAGCATATCACATATGAGGATATCAAGCAGACATGGCAGGAAACTTACATGGATGAACGAGCAGCTCCTGACAAAATTCAGCCATTAAAAGGATACATGCAAGGGGTGAGGGCAGGGTCAGGTGACTTAGGGACACTATAGAGACAATGTTTGAGCATGGAGGTAGCTGGAGCAGGACCCAGGGTCAGAGCCCATGTGGCTGGTGCTGGCTGCTGGGGGCAAGTGTCTGTATCTTCCCCAAACTGTGTGTGTGTGGGGTGTGTGTTCACTAGCAAGCTTTGAGCTGGACCAGCCAGTGAGTAGAGGGGTCTTGGATCCAGGCTGAGTTATCCGATGGATGGAGGGTCCATGGAGGGTATTTAGGGGGATCCGCAAGTGTGGAGTGCCTGGGGGACGAGTGTGTGAGTGCTGCATGTTTGCAGCGAGCACCAAGCTGGACCAGCCAGCAAGCTGGGGGAGCATTGGGAAGGGTAAAAGAGGCCAGGATCCAGGCAGGAGTGCTGGGTTGGCAGAGCATCCATGCTGATTCTCAGGGAATGCACAAATGCATGTGTGCTGGTGAACCCGGCAAGTGCGGTGTGTGTGCTGCAGCCGTGACCTTCTGCCTCCGCTGGCCCAAGAGGAGGAGGGGACGTGGCCGGCCGGGCCCGTGTCTGGCGTCAATCCTGTCTGTGTCTGTGGGTGCTGTTGAAGGCAGCGCCCTATCTGTGGCATTCTATGTGTCCGGTGCTGTCAGTGTCCTTTGTGTGTGTATCTGTGTGTGTTTGTCTATCTGTGTGTCTCTAGGATAGGTGCTCAGCTTCACTACTGGTTGAACCTGCAAAGAGGAAAGCAGCAGACACATTCCTCAGCCTAGGCAGAGACCTTGGGTCCCAGGGCACTGAGCTGGGCCCAACAGCTGGACCAGATAGGTCATGATCCCTAGAGCTGCTGGAGGAGGTGGCAATGCTTTTAATATCCTTACACCTCTCTCCATAATCTTTGAAACTTCATGGTGATTGGGGGAAGTTCCCGAGGACTGGAAGAAAGGAAATATCACTTCTTTCTTCAAGAGAGGCAAGGAAGAATATCCAGGGAACTACAAGCCAGTCAACCCAGGGAAAGTGATGGAGCAAACACTCCTGGAAGCCATTTAAAAAAATCTGAATAATAATACAATGAGGAACAAGAAGGTGATTGGGAATAGCGACCATGGATTTTTGAAGGTCAAATCATGCCTGACTAACCCAGTGGCCTTCGACAAAGAAATAAGTGGCTCCATGGAGAAGGAAAGAGCAGTGGATATTTTTACCTTGACTTTAATAAGGCTTTCAACATTTCCTTCAGTAACATCCTTCTAGACAAAAGGAAGAAGTATGGACAAGATAAATGGACAGTGATGTGGACTGACTACTGGCTGAACTGTTGGTCTTAAATGATTATGGTCAGCAGCACAAGGTCTAGCTGGAGGCCAGTCACTGTTGGTGTACCTCAGGGTTTGGCACTGGAATGAGTACTCCTGAATTGCTTCACCAATGACCTGGGTAATGTGACAGCGTGCACTCTTAACATACTTGCAGCTGATGCAAGACTAGGTGGAGTGATTGATAAACAAGATGCGGTGTGTTGCTATTCAGAAGGACCTTGGCAAGCTGGAGAAATGGTCCAACAGGAAGGCTGAGGGAGGTCTCATCAGTGTGTATAAATGCCTGGGGGGGCGTAAAGAACAGGGATACAGACTTTCAGTGGTGCCCAGTGACAGGTTGACAGTCAGTGTGCATCAACTGAAATACAGGAAACTCCACTTTGACATAAGAAAAATACCTTAAAAAAATTTTTATTTTATTTTATTTTATTTTATTTTATTTTATTTTATTTTATTTTATTGTAAGGGTGACTGAGCACTAGCACAGGTTGCCCAGAGAAGTTGTAGAGTGTCTGTCCTTGGAGATATTCAGAACTTGACTGGACATGGTCCTGAGAAACCTGCCCTAACTGGTCTTGCTCTGAGCAGGGGTTTGGACTAACTGATCTGTAATGGTCCCTTCCAAACTAAACCATACTGTAGTTATATTATACAATCATACAGCCTCTGAGATTACCTTCTCTATAGAGAATATGTGATTTGGCAGACCGTAATAATTCTGAGAATTATTAAATTGAAGACTATAGCATCACTGTACATCCTATTATACAACAATGTGAACCACTCATGACCATGAAAATGGATTCCTTGCAGTCACAGAGTAGTTCACCAGTCTAGTCCATGAGAGGGATGCATAAATCATAGGAGAATTACATTAATGATCCACTCTGAATGGTGAACTGTTTTTGGACACAAAGCACAACCAGAAACTTTCATTCTGAATTAATTTTCTTCTTTTGGTGAAAGGAAAACAGAAAAACAAAGCAAGGGAAATCAGGTCTCTTGGGGACAGCACACTGTGTGTGTTTTCCATAGCATGGTGCATTTGAATTGAACATAAGATAGCTGTTTGTTGGGTTTTTTTTCAAGAGAAAATGAGATGCAAATAAAAAGAGGAAGTAAAACAACAACTGCATATAAAACATTCACAAAATGAAAGAAAATTATTTAGACAGAGGAGATCACAAACAACTGATATCTTTTTTTCTCATTCCAGACATTGTTTATTTGCTCTTGATACTTTCCTTGCTTCTTTCTACTTTCCCTTGTGTTTCTTTTCTGTGTTCCAAAGATGTAGGGATATGGCAGATATATCAATCACAGATATGTGTGGGATATCATCTGACAATTTACTAGGTGCATGAGGAAGAGCAAATTGACAAATAAAGTTTCCTAACTACTGTTTATTTTTATTATTGTTATTAAATTGCCTTCTAATAGAATAAAATCCAGTGATTGTTCCTACATTGTAACTTTTTTCCCTGGTTTATTGTTAGTCCCAGTGCTAATCTGCTGTGAAAATCTCTATTATAGTAAGCTAGGCTACCTTTTTTTTTTTTTTTTTTTTTTTTTAAGTCTAGGTTTTATTTAAACAAGCAAACAAACAAAACTAGTTGGGTTGTTTGGTTTTGGTTTGGGTTTTTTTTTGTTTTTTTTTGGTTTTTTTCCTTTTTTTTTTTCCCCCTGATTTTACAGTATTTGCAAAGGTGTCCAAAGATGAACCTATAGTTTTGGGCAATACCATCTTTGTTCGTGTTGTAATAAAACTATAAAGGAGCAATTATTCCTATGAAACTACTTTTGATTTCCTCAGTCTTAAGAGAAATGGTGGTATGACTGAGGACAATTCCAGAAATGGTCGGTGAGTGAGTGAAATAAATAAATAAATAAAGCTACTGAATAATGGGCTACCCCTTTTACAGGTAGCCACAGAGTGCTGGAAGATGAAATATGTTAAAGGGAAGACTTATAATGCTAACATCCAAGTAGAAAAGACAATATACTCAATAATGTTTCTCGGTACTTGAAGTTTAGCTTGTAAACTTACTATCTGATTAATCAAACCACTAGACAAAATGGAAGTAGTACTGAGTACTTAGATTGAGAAGGCAGATCCTTAGCCTCAGATAGCAAGTTTGCGGGTATGAATTGTGTAACGAATCATGTGAAGACAGAAACTAACAGAAAGGAACGAAACAACAGTGTTTATATCAGTAGGAGATATAAGAAAGTAATGAAGAAACATGCTCATCAGACAAACTGAAATGAAGGAACAAGACAACACATAGTCACAGGAAGTAATTTTTTAGAAAGTGAATTTTGCTATCAGGATAAAGTAGAATGCAACCATAAACTGGTAGGGCCACCTTAACTTGCATCACATTGATATCAGTAAAGATTAATTTAGTTCATTTTACCCTAACAATACTTTGGCATTGTAAACCAGATAGTACTCTCTAAGAGCAAAACCCCAAACTGGATGACAGTCTACTTTGTTAAAGGTCCATGAAGGACTGCTTATTGTTGCTAAATTTAAGTGAAACTAGAGGAACTAAAATTTTGACTGATGGGCAGTATTTAATGATACAGTAGAGCCACATCTTCTAGGGCAGTCTAGAACCCTGTATAAGTCAGCATCAAATGTAGCAGCTCTTAGTATATATACTTTAAAAATAAACACCTTTATAGCTACAACACTCTAGAAATTGTTGGAATGGATGTAACTGGGTTCCTTCACACAAGTCTCCATTAGAACCAGAATGGTTTTGAGCAAGTACATAGGCTACAGGAACAGACTTGCTTGAAGAAGAGACAACTCAATCTTAGTCTTTGATCACAGACCCACCCTCAGCTGTGTTGAATGAATAGCACAACCACATGCCTTAGGAAGACTAACACTCAACATATTCAACACAATGAAATCAGACAGACTTCCCTACTGCATTTAACAAAGACTTTTGAACTCATAGTAGTGTTGCCAAAATCCGGAATAAAACTCCATAAGAGCAATGAGAAGTTAAGAAGCAGGCACTCCTTTATTGCAGCGCTGGGCACACAGGGGATCATTCCACCTAGTGTGTGCACCGGTCTGATTTAATCATGCAGGTTAAATACACACCTGTTATACATGTTCACTAAATTTCTGGGAAATGTCATACATAATCATCAACTGTCCGATAAATAATTAGCAGATGTAAATGTCCCTTTACGCAGGCGTGGTGAAGTCTCTGGTGGTCTTCAGAAGCCCTCTGGTGGTCTCGCATAGTCTTCCTCACTTTGTCCGATAGTTGACCTCTCTTATGTGATTCTGCGCAGTTCGATTTTTGCCATCATGTATTAGATTTACATAAAAGTACATTCAATCTTAATTCTTGAATTTAACGTTTCTAGTGATTGGCCCTCAGTCACACCACCTTTTTAATATTCTTATACTAAAACATTCATTGGTTAATCTTAATTCCACTAACTGGAATCTTGATCAAAGTGGGGTTTCTAAGCAACAGAACTAAGGTCCATAACGATCTCTCTTAGTTTCTTAGGACAAAACATTACAAACTAACAAATCGGTCGAAGTTTCTATGGTTAACTAATTTTAGACAATAATTATTTTCTTATGACTGTATACAGCACATTTTGTATGTTCCTAAGTTTCGATGACTACATTGCACGCTTCAAACCCCTACATTCTACAGTCTTTACCTTTTGATCAAACCCAGCTTATATAAAATTTTAACTTATCAGAATATTTGTAACAGTAGTGCTAAAATGCCTTCTTTAAAATACCTCTACGAAGATTAGGAAACAATCTGCTGAACATGTCGCCACCAATTGTCACCATTTAAGAGTGGCATATATACACACACATGTGAAATTAAAGTCTTATTTAAATAAGTGAAAAGAATCTAATAAGAAAGCACTTATTTGTCACCAATTATTGATTAAGTTCTCCAAAACTGATAATCAGGTGATCAGTTGCCAGCAAAACCAGTAACTGTCAAAATTACCAATTTTCCAATCAGGAAATTAACACTGCTACTTGTTTGTCTGCTTGCTCTTCTCTGACCTGAAAAACCTGTTCAAGGGTAAATCACTGAGTTTGTTTTTATTTTGCCCAATGTGTGAGGAATCCCAATGAGCTTTTGAAGAGATTTGAAATGTTTATTTACAGTTTCCCCCAAAGGCAAGTATTCTTTTCAGGAACCTTGCCTCATTAGTTAGATTTTCTAGATATGACACTTTGGCTTAACCAATAGGTTAACCAGACTCTATTAGATACAGAACAACATATCTTTTGCACTTTCCACATAAAAGAACAGAACTTTTCTTGCAAAATAACCACAACAAGCAGATCCTGTCCAATGTTTTTGTTTGGTTGGTTTGTTTTGATTTGTTCTGCTTTGTTTGAGATTTTGGGGCTGGAGTAGAAAATATCCCTATCTTGTATTCAGTATGTATAATTAGCCCTCTTTGTGCCTTTTTCTCTTCAAACCTTCCTTTGTCTTTTGAGATTCAGTTATTTCTTAAGGTGCGATTTATACGACCTGATGCTGATTTCTTCAATAAGGAGAAATAAGCACTTCAAAAGTGGGATTCATCTGTCTTCTTTTCACTGTATCCTTTTACAAATTGGGTGTAAATGTCTATGTATGTTCACAGAAATTCCATCCCAGCTAGCTGAGGGTTAATAACAATGATATTCAAAAGTTCCCAAGGGTTAGGGATATGCAGTCCAGCATATTCCTGTGCTCCCCAGGTTGTTTATCTGCTTGCTGCTTTTGCCAGTCATCTTTCTTCTGTATTCAACAAAATGTTCTGCATATTTGCAGCCCCTTGCACTTCTCTTATTTTTTGTTCTTTATCTTGCGAATTCTGTTACTCGGGTCACTGTTGACATGTTTTTCCATTTATTCTGCACACAGCTACACAAATCTTTGCCCCTTTGGTGTTCACATACTTGCATAAAACTCTTATATGTGGCTGTGCCACAGTGTTACAAGATACATACTGGTTTTGATTACACTATTTTGGTAGATTATATTGGGTTTAAAGCAAATTCATTGTATTGATTTTTGTAATTATAATTTATAGGTATCACAGGCCTCTGGTTTTGCTACAATCTATATTCCTTGATTCTGTCAGGGTTTTAAACTCCTCAGTCTCATGGTCAATGTTCTTGACCTTCACATCTTCAGCAGTTCATGATTTGTGACTAAAAGCTGGAGCAATGTATGTCTCATACCTGAGTCCTTGACCATGTGCATCAAGAAATTTTCTGCAAACACTCTAGAAATCTCTTGTATTGTTTATATCCAGCCCTGTTACCCTTTGAGAAGACGGTGAAGGTACCTGCAATTGTGAGTTTTTTTCCAGTTGTCTAAAGAGGGCTTCATCTAACTTCCTCTTCTTTATCAGGCTTTCTATAACAGTTTCTCACCTCATTATCACTCATTCTGGTCTGTCCTCTAATCCTTACCCATGATGAACTGCTTGAACAGCTCATTCCCATTTCCAAAGCTGCCTGCACTCCAGCCAATGCAAAGGCATTGAATGCAACCCCTCCTCCTCCCTTTCTTCACCTGTTTTTCCTGAAGTCTCCACTCAGACACTAAGGCTTCAGTCAGGCAACCTATTCTTCCTCCTCTCTGTATTCCCAGTGAGGTCATAGCTCTGCAGCTGTGGACAGACTTTGAGCTTCTCCTGTTTGCCATGCTGCATGTGTTTGTATGCAGGTGTTTAAGATGGACCTCAGCCATGCTGCTTTCACTGGGAAAGTGCAAGAACATCCCCCATTGTGCAGTGCCCCAGACAGTTCTTCAATGCCCCTCCATACGTTTGCTTCTTTTCAGATGATGACAGCCCTTCCCTGATGTACCTACTTTAGCCTTTCATCCCATTTGTCAGATGGATCCTGTCCCTCGTAGGCAGTCATTTTTCCTCAAAGAGGGTCCCATGGTCATAATAGCCAAAGTCCTGCCTGGGTCACCAGCTACCTGACCAGGTGTTGATATGCTGGTGCATCCACTTCTGCCTCATCCTTTCCCCTTTACTGGAGGGACTGAGACCTTCATCTGGGCCTCTAGCTGGGGTAACCATCCCCACTATTCACTATCCTTTGCTTCCTTCCTGCTCCCAGAGCTCTGAAATGACTCATGACATGTGCAGGGTTGCCCCTGGCAGTATCATTGATGCCTACATGGATTAGCAGCAAGGGGAATAGTCGGAGAACTGGACAAGCCTTATCAGTCTCTCTCTGAGATCCAAGAGGCAACCAAGCGGCAAGCTGCAAGACTTCCAAAACATCAACAGGTGGGTGCCTCCATCCTCCATCAGAGGGCATCTCCAGTGACTGTCACCCTCCTTTTCTTTGTTGGTTCAGGCTCAGGCATCTCTGATGCCTGCCCAACTGGAGGTCAAGGTCCTCACCTGTTCCCAGGGCACTATACCTGTTCAATAACTGCAGAACTGCAGAAAGAGAAGGAACTTTGCTGTGTTGTCAGAAGTCACAAGTTTCTAGCCTCCTCCACTGTTGGCACCTTCATCCACTGCTCCCTGTTAGGGTAGCCTGCAGCTGTCTCTGTTCTTGGAGCAAGGGCTTATGTACTTATGTTAATGGCCTGAGTTTGCAATGGAAATGTATGGTCTAGTATGGATATATATAATAGTATTTTACAGACATTATTGCCAAAGTGTTTGTGGTAGAGAACAACATCCCAGGGAAAATGTTCTTGATACATAGATGTCCCAGTGGGAAAATGGACAGTTTTCTTTAAATTGTGTGGGTTTTGTGAAGGATTTGCTTATAATTCATGGTTCACAGACTATTTATTGAACTGATTGTTGCAGTTTATATAAAAAAACTAATTTAAAATAAAAGTTACTTAATGCATATAGAAGTTCCTTCTATATCTAATTCATCTTTCTGAGTGAAAATTAGCATAATTCTAACACAAAACAAAACAAAAAATGTTTTACTGAAACTGATACAACGTGCAGTGCATACATGATTATGATTTTCAGCTTTAGAAAAGAGTTTAATATACAGTGCAAATAAGTATTACTTTCACAGACATGGAAATACTCTTTCTGCAGTAAATGAAAAGGAAGATTTTCATGCTCCATTGATAAGCTTAATAAACCGGACATATTGGAAATATTGCAGAGTACTTTTTCTTTGGAGATATTCACAAAAATCTACTGTTTGAACAGCAACAATACATGGAAGTAGATATCTTGGTCTGAGGCTTTTTTATGAGGATCTGAAAATTGTTTAGTTGGAAATCCAGCTATATCAGATTGCCAAGAATAAATATGATCAGTGAGAATAAGATAATCATTCAGTTTGTCTCATAAAACATGGTCATAATTTGCTTTCAGCTTTTGACAAATATAATTCTGAAGATTTGATTGCCTACCTGCAATGTCAATTGTTTTGAAGATGTTATCCACTGGATTTAAGTTATAGGCCATTGATCATCGAGTTTGGATATTAATTTTGAGTTGAAACTTGAAAAGGGCTTTTGTTCCCTGAAGTTGCTGCTGAAGCCCTGAAGGTACAGAAAAAAGGGGTGAAGAATGATTTTATGCAGAAGGAGAGCAGAGGGGGTTTTTCCCTTCATTTTTGAGGGAACATAAAACCACAAAACACACAAAGGGACAGATTACTTAGACTGGTAAACTCCAGAAAAGACAAATGTTTCTACAGTACAAGACTTTTCTAGTGATTATGGTTGCAAGAATGATTGCAGGTATGTAGGTTATTATGAACATCATAACACTTTTTAAAAAATGTGTAAGACAGTGAAGACATGACTTGGGCAATCTTCAGTCACAAAGAAGAATTTTGGTTTTATCTGAATGTATAAAACTTTGAAACATATTATGACATCTATATACACGAATAATTTCTTACCCCACAAAATATGTAAACATCAAAAATAAAATATGATATATTGTAGTGCTGCAGATCTGTTCCATTCAATTATTTTTTTTTCATTAATTTTTATATGTTCTTTCATTTTTGTTATAAAATTTATTGGTTTTACTTCTTCAAAAACTGCTATGCAATATTTATTTTAAAATTTCAAAATCCAGCATATGAAATTTTGTATTTTCATCTATATGTACAAGAAAGAAAATAAATAATAACTTACGGTGAACGTACACATAGTACGAAATATATATATGAACTCATTAATCTAGCAGGTGTAGCCAAGGTGATATTTTTACATTAACAGTAACTGACATTAGATAGAGATATATAGTCCTATGGAATAGACATACCTGAAAGCAGTTTTTGTCTGCTGCCAGAAGCAAGATGTAAGGAGGTAAATACATTGAAGGAAGTCTTCATCCTAAAAAAAAAAAAATTGAAAAAAACCTCAGAATAATGGAGCAAAGTATGTCTCATGAACTTAAGGTCATGTATTCCTCTCATCTATAGAACAGAAAGTAGAATGACACAAGATAAGAAAACACCCCATAGATGTGCAGTAGAGCAACTTCTTGTTTCTGTATAGACTTTTGGTGCTTGTGGTGGGTTGACCTTGGGCAGCTGCTAGACCCCCACCCACCTGCTTTCTCACTCCCTCCCACTCCTCAACAAGACAGGGGGAGAAGACAAGATGGAAAAGCTCATGGGTCAGGATAAAGACGGGAAGCTCACTTGCCAGTTACCATCCCAGGCAAAACGGACTCAAATTGGGAAAGATAAATTTAATTTATTGCCAATTAAAAGATGAGTTGGATGGTGAGACAGACAGACAGAAAAAACCAAAACACCTCACCACCACCACCTTTTTCCCAGGCTCCACTTCTTCATGCCCAGCTCCTCCACCTCCTTCCCCCAGCCCCAAGCAGCACACAGGGCATGAGGGAATGGGGGTAGTGGCCAGTCCATAACAGCTCCTCTCTGCTGCTTCTTCCTTCTCACACTCTTACCCTGCTCCACCCTGGGTCCTCTCCATGGCCTGAAGTCCTTCAAGATAAACTTGCTTCAGCATGGGTCCTCCATGGGCCACAGTGTGGATATCAGCTGCAGTGTGGTCATGTCCATGGGCTGCAGTGAAATATCTGCTCCACTGTGGCCTTCTCCAGGGTCTGCAGGAGAATCTCTGCTCTGGCACCAGGAGCACCTCTCCCTCCTTCTTCAGTGACCTCGGTGTCTGCAGGATTTTCTCACACTTTTTTCTCCTCATTCCTCATACACCGCAGCACAGCATTTTTCTCGGTTTAAAATGTGTTTTCCCCAAGGCACCACCAGCTTGGTTGAGGGGATCAGCTGTGTCCTGTAGTGGGTCTGCTGGAGCCAGCTGGAACCATCTGTGACCAGCATGGGTCAGTCCATGGCCTCTCCTCACAGAGGCCACCCCGCGAAGCTCCCCTGCTGCCAAAATCTTGACACTTACACCCAATACTGTGCTATAGGAGAGAAAGAGAGCATACGTAGAACGCTGTGTGATGTCCTCTCCAAAACGCAGACCTATTAGTGGACATTCTCTGTGCTTGCAGACTTTCTCAGGGAAGGAAGAAAAGGACAGGTGTCACTCTAGAAAAAAAACAACAAAGTTTTTAAAGGAATGTGTCTGTTTAGATGAGCACATGCATGGAAAGGCTACTCCCAGGAGTCAAAGATGGGGTAGTATATGCAGTAGTATCTTGACTTTGTATCATGGATTCTCTCGGGCTATTTCTTTTCTGTCTTGTGTCTATTATTAGCAAGTGTTTTAAAGTCTTCTAGCAGGGTGAATACTGTGTATTTCCATATATGAAAGATAAGAGTTATTGTTAAAATATGTTTGTTCCCCAAAATTGAACTTCACTTGAACAATCACCATTAGATAAAAGACTTCTGTGATTAGCCAAACTATTGCAAATTATCATTACTGATAAAATTATGGGATTTTATGAAAATTAATATTTTAATATTTCAGCATTTCACCTGAACATTATTTGTTTACATCAATATGATTTCATACTCCACACTTTCACTTTGAGTTTCATGAACCTGAAATTGGTACTGAAAGTCAGTCAAATTATTATATGTAAGTACTCTAACACACTTATTCATGGAGGCATGGAGATGCATTTTCTGTATGATGCTCACTGCAACTCTGTGGTAAATGAATAGAAAGCTTTCATTTTTCCAGATTTTTTTTTTTTATAGTCTGAATTTGCCAGCCTGCTAAATCAAATAATTCTAAGCAAAGAAATAGACTCTCTAACGGAAACAGTTGTCTGACAAACCTTTTAAACTGAAAAGTAACAAAAAAGTCCTGCAAAGGATTTTTTCTTCAGCTACAAGTAAAAATTCCATGAAATAATTTTCTATTAAGATGTCATGTTATAGCAAGTTACAGGATGTTTTTGTTGAATTTGCTTCTATTTATGTGTATGCACAGACTGACTGCAGACATTTTGTCAAAAATGCTACTCAACAATGTATTGTTTGTAACTGTAGCAAATCTCATTTTTTTTAACGTGATAGCTAAAGAAATTCTTAAAACCTCCTTCAGCATGGATTCCTCTGCACAGGTCACAGGTCCTGTCAGGAGCCTGCTCCTGCGCGGGCTCTCCATGGGCTGCAGCTTCCTTCAGGACATACCCACCTGCTCCGGTGTCGGCTCCTGCACCCATGGACTGCACGGTTGATATATCTGCTCCACTGTGGTCCTCTATGGGCTGCAGGAGAACAACCTGTGTCACCATCATCCTCCTTTTTCTCTGACCTTAGTGTCTGCAGGGCTGTTTCTCTCACATTTTCTCACTTCCCTCTCAAAGCTGCCACACAGTGTTTTTTACCCTTTCTGAAATATGTTATCATAGAGATGCTACCAATGTTGATTGGGTCAGGTTTGACCAGTGACAGGTCTGTCAAAGTCAGCTGAAACTGGCACCGACTGACATGGGGGCAGCTCCTGGTACCTTCTCACAGAAGATCCCTTCCCCCCACCCCCCCCCCACCCCGCTACCAGAACCTTAGCACATAAACCCAATACAGCCTGTGAGTTCACATTTCTGTAACTCTCCTTCACTTCCTTTTCCTTAGTCTCCATTGCCTTTGCTAGCATCTCTAGCCCTGGTTACCTACATGAAAACTTAATAAGTTCTTTAAATAAGGGTACACTTTAAATTCCTTTTTTTCATGTACAGGCCAGGTACACTGTAACCAGAAGGATTTTTTTTAGGTTTTTCTTTTTTCAGGTGAAAAGCACCAGTTGTCATCGCTTGGTTTTTTTGGTTTTTTTTTTAGGAAAAATGAGCTAGTAATTTCTTGGTATATGGTTTGAAGTTTCTGAATATTGAATTAATGGTATGCAATAGGATGTTTTTAAGCATTTTCTAGTATTTCCCAAGTAAGCACTTACCTAAAGCATAAAGCAGATTAATCTCAGGCAGGATAATGTAGTCTTCCTCAAGAAAAGCCTAAATTTTTCTATAGAAGATGTCTCCACTGAGATTCACTCCAAGTCTTGTGAAAACAATGGACTGAAAAATCCTCCATATAAAACTTAGCTTTACTCAGCTCCATAAGGAAAATATAGAAAATACGAAACTAGGAATATAATGTTGGTCCTATCTCCTAGTCTGTTTCACAGAATAAGTGCCTAATGGGGCAGAAGAAATGAAAAGAGAGTAGTGACAGTCCTCTGACACATTCTTTCTCTAATTAGCTGTTAGCTTGGTCAATTGCTCAGCAGGCATAAACTTTGCAGTTTAGTCTTCTTTGGCCTAAAACATACTGTGTCTTTCTGTTGCTGGCTATGGTGTAACTGGAAGTGCAAGTCATGGGTGCCAGGGTAAAAGGGAACCTGATTCATGTTTTGCAGGAGGAAGAAGTAAGATCTCATTTCCCTGAAAGATGTAAGCACGTTAAGTTTACCTTTCACAGTCTATAGAACAGAAACTGGCAGATGAGATCAAGATCCTAAGTCTGTTCTTCCCAGTCCCCCACCTTGATAAGAATGGCTTTATCGTGACTGAAGCCACAATCCTATTTGCCTCTTCATTGTCACCCTTGTATACCTGCCAGTTAAAAGAAGAGTGGAAGGGATATGGGACAAGCTGTTGCAACATAACCCAGAAACTTACTGCAAACTGAAGAAATCCTGTGCTATCCCTCAAACCGAAGAGGGCTTGTGTTTCATGTGGAATAATCACTTACATCAGTTATCTGTTATGAAAAATATTGGTGCCAAACCTATGTTTTCAGCCTTCTTAAGACACTAAGCACTTTTTAGGAGTTACTTACTGCAGTGAGCACTATGGAAAAGCTAAGTGATAGGCAGTTCTGTAGCCAAAACAGATACCTCGGAGCACAAATGCATGTTGTTACATTCCTAGGAGATTTTCATGTTAAATGGAGAAGATTTTAAATAGTCCAGTCCCCTACAGGTTAGTCAGCATTAGAAGATAAGCATATAGGAATACTTGTGGGTAGTCAGGACAATTTGGCACTTAAGTCTTTGCAGTAGCAGGATTTTAATGGTTTAGATTCTTTTCCCCTTTCATGTGAAAACCTTTCTACCTTGCAGGCATATTCCTATATTACACCTGTGTTTCTAGCCAAAATCTCTAAAATTTGGTGATGACTAATAACCTATTATTTTTTGTGCCTACAGAATTAACCTGTTGATATAGTTCATCCTTTTATAAAGCTGCCTTATAAGAATTATTTTGAAGCAAAATCTAATATGGGAAGATTAAAACTGTGATAAACTTCCATTGTTTCGACTGTGAAGAATTAAAGTTTTTAGAAGTATATATATGACTAAAAATAGTAGTTTAAGGATGAAGTATCATGTAAACTATGATTTAAATATATTGAATTTCACAGAAGTGTTAGTTAGCATCTATTTAATAAAGAGAAAATAATCTGTATGCTGTATATTTTTTAGTAGGTATTGGTTTCAGTTTCAGTGAATCAGAACACAATCAATGAAAAAATATATTAATATTTTCATTTATATGGAAGTTTTTGATGTTCAAGGAAGGATGAAGTAGAATTTTAAAACAAACAAGAACAGAATTCTTAAAAATGCACTCTTAATAGAGAAAAAAACATATCTTGGCAATAGTGATTAAGTCTCATGGAATTTCTCCTTTTTGTAATCATAGCTGATGTTACCATAATAAACTATTTCTTACATTTGATTGCATCAGAGTGGTCATATTGAATGGAAGACATCTAACCAAATGTAGACCGGGTATACCAATAAATCAAATAAATTAAAGTGTGGATCTCTACATCTAAGTTAATCATCTTAGATTCTCTTTATAGGAGAGGAAAACAGACAAACTTACAAATTACCAGTCATCTCATCCTATTATAGATTATTTAAGTAAGTCAAATAAATTGTGCCTCATTTCTCTTCATTAGCTACAAAGACAGCCACAATGACTAGCTCAAATGTAGATATCTCTATGTTGACACCTAAGGGTTGATTCAGTTGTGAAAGACAGACATCTAATGCCGTTTAAGTAGGATGCTGAAGATATCTGCAGAAAGCTGGCAGATATGACAAAGGACTTACAGGACATCTGTTGTCTTCTAGTTTAGTAGCTGGAGGTAAGGAGAGAAAAACTAGTGCATCTCAAATAGTAATAAATGCAAATGAATCAGGTTCCCAAAATTAGGCAAGCTGAATCCCAACCCTTCTGTCATGAAAAAAAAAAAAAAAAAAGATGGTAAGACTGTAGATAGTTTTATAAATCAAATATACAGATAAAAGGACTTTGCAACTCTTTTTGCCTAAGAGCTGCGAGTAGGTTTTTGTTAATGACAGATTTATCTAAAAGTACCTCCAGGTGTGCACATATCAGCTAGGATCTAAATATATACTGTTGTCAATGGAAATGTACTTCAGTAGAGCCTAGTGAGTTATTCATCTCATCCTGAAGTAGGTCCTTAGGATTTCATTCAGTTGTCCCACACAGGTGTCCAGTACGTTCCAAGACAACTGGCTTGCTTACTGAAAATAATTCATACACAGCCAGTGGCTGTAAACCAGGCATCCAGGCAGTGTGGGTGCCCTTCTGAACAGGCAACTGAAAGCCTGGCAAGATGCCCTAGAACCAGTCAAATGACAATAGATGCCTGTGTGGTGTGTGGCCAAATGAAGCCCTCAATGACAAGTTAGTGAGCCCTCCTCATTTGTGAAAAAGAAGGAGGGAAGGGGGAAGAGGGAATAACAGAAGGAAAAGGGAAAAGAACAGGAGAAAAAAAAAAGTGGTACAGTACAATATAGTTACTGGTTTAAATGACTACATGTTTCAAGATCTAATTTGTGGGGTTTTGCACATTTTTTGCCTTCAACTCAATCAGTATTCTCCTGAAACGATACTTCTAAAAAAAACCCCCACAACCCAAAATGAAAACACAACAAAACCCTCTCCAAAACCCCCTGAAAACAAACCAGCAAAAACCTTTTCTCTATTTATCTTTCTGAGAAGGATTTGTTTGTCAAGACAGTTGTAATTTTCTGTTTGTTTCTTTTTTTTTTTTTTTAATTGTCTTTTTTCTAAAAATATTTGCATACTTTCTAGAATTATGGATTTCTTCTGTTAACCTGAGTTTTTAATTATATTATGAGGAAGGGCTTTGTCTGTTTCATTTATATTGTATTAGAAAGCTGAATGCACTTCACACTTCATAGTATATGTTCACAGTCACCAAAGTTTCTTCATGGAAGGATTTGTGATTCAAAATATATTCAAAATTCATAGAGAAGTTGAAAAGAATTTAGAAAGGGAATGATTCACTGAAGAAACACAAGTAAGAAATATAACTAGTAAAGATGCACCTCTATTTCTCCAACTGCATTCTGCTATGTCCATAGTAAGAACAGAAGGATTTCTATCTTGTATCTGCTCCATAGAATTTGTTCCATCTACATCAAAGTCACAGAAAAACCCCCAAACTTCTAGTATAAATATATGGCTTTTGTTCTTAGTTAAGAGATAATCTCAACTTTTTCATTCTATCTTAGTAGCTCTGAAAGCTGAATAGTGGGGCAGGGTGTAGGTTCTTTTGTCCCTTTCACAATAGGGGAGAACATTTTTTGTTATTATTTTAGCTTTTGTAAAGGGCAAAGAGTGCACATAAAATCTACAAAATATATTTATTTCACCTTTTAATCACAAAGTAGAATAGTGATATAATAAGGAGAGAGCACCCAAGGGTAAGTTTCTAAACTCAGTGAAAACTCCACAACTCATAATATTTCAATAAAAACCCATAACTGGGAAATATTTAGACACTCTGCTCTTTTTGCCCCTTTCAGGATTTCATTTTTTATTAAAAAAATTACAATGGTTCATTATTATTTGTGCATATATTATAAGCACAAATATTACAAGTATGTATTTTCAGAATGTGCTGAACAAGGAGAGATGAAGTAAAACTCCTACTTACTCAAATTACTGCCAACAATTTCTTGCAGATTTCCTTTGTCTGAGATCCTTGGTGACTTCATAAATAACCCCCACAACATGAGTCCCTTTGTGTAAGTTTTACTGAATCTCAGGTGTACAGACTGTCCTACATTTCTACAAGGAGATGACCCACAGGGAGTAGGATTAGTGTAAGCTAGTGAAAAGAAAACAATGTGATAAAAAATAAAATATCAGCAAATAATATATATCCCTTATTCCCCAGAATAAGTTATTTATTTCCATTAAGGGAATTTGCCAACATCTCTGAAGAATTGAAGGAATATTTTTTTTTTTTTTGCTAGCAATTTCAATGCAGAATAGACTTATGTGAACAGCTAAAATTGCTTTCCTTTGAAATGCTAAGTTTTATAATTATTAATGCCCTTAACACTTGAAACTTTACTAATCTTCTTTGATTAGGATTTCCATTTCAAATGTATAAGCACTCTAATAATAGTTTCACAGAAAAAACAGCATCTTCACTGAGTTGACTTGATTTTTTTTGTCATTGTCAGACAACAAGTTTCAAATTACAGGACTGCAGTTCTATGTTTGCTTTTATAGATAATATACATTTTGGCTGTAATGAAAATGTGAATGGAAATTAATATGGGCATCTGTTTTCTGACAGGTTTGAAATAATGAATTTTTTTAGTGCAACATTTTATTTTGTTTATTATAAAAATAATAATTTTTAACAATATTTACATGGGTTTTATAGGTAGTATGAATCAAATAATTAGTGCTGCTTTTTCAATTTCTTTTTGATGTTCTTATTACTGTCAAATAGTTTAACAAAGGCTTATTGTCGCATATTCTTTGTAATTTCTGAAGTTATATGTCTTTGAGTGTCTAATCCAGTTCTTTTCTCAAAGGACTATTAACTGTTGCAGCTAAACATTTTACAATGAGGCAAGTACAAAATGAGGTGACATTATCTGAACAAGACTGACTTTGTGTCACGATGATAATTATCCAGCAGGTGAATAAGGAGAGATAGCAGATATTTCGGCTATGTTAGCTGTTAACATATTGTTAAACAAAGTTAATTTTGAGAATTGCAAGTTATTGTCCTTAAAAAGCAATTTTTTTTTTACTTCTAAGGCTTCACAAGAGGGTTTCAGTTAGCATTTTATTATGATGCCTGCAAACATAAATATCTACAAGCACTTTGGCATCAGTGCCTGGGATATTGTTAACATCCAAAAAAAAGTGTTTTGGTTTTGCAAGTCATTTCACAATCAATACAGGTTTATATTAATATGTATATTTTACCTAAACAGTTATTTCATAATTAACACAAAAACCTTGGTTGTTTGCAATTTTTTTTTGGCTCAGATAAAAAAGTGATCTATCTGGGAATCTGTTGTCTTAATGAACTTTACAGTGATTTAGGTTCCTACAGTATTCCTCAAAACTGAATTTATGGGATTTTGAGAGTATCATACATCCCACCTTTAAGAAATACTGATTTGTGTGTTCTGATGTGAATTCTTACCCTGGTCAGGAAGTACTACATGGAATACTTACTTCAGTGCTTTCTCTGTATTCAAAATATTTTAATAAACACTAATAACTCATACAAATGAAAATGTTCTTTTCTCTGTCATATGTTCAACAGGTTGGCCTTAATTTGGAAGTGTTGGGAATATATGTCTGCTCCATCTAATTTATAATATTTTTTTAATTAAAATGACAGTCAAAATGTTCTTTGGGGCTAGTGGATTGGTGGGATGAGAGAAAGAAACAGGAGTAGAAAAGAGAGAAGGGTTTGTGGAGAAATCACACCTCTTCCACCAACTCTACAAAGCTTAGCAAAAAGGTGGTTAATTAATGAAAACTGAAAAAATGTTTAAGTGCAATTTTTCCTAGCACTATTTTAAAAATAAATAGATCAACAAGGTTTAAAGTAAAGCTCTCTACAGATGTGTAGAAAAGGAATATATTAGCATTACTGAATGCCTCTGATGGCTGTGAACTTTTAAAAATATTTCACTGACTGTGTTTAAAAAAAGATTCTATTTAGCATATTGGCATAAAAAATGTAATGTCTTCTGAAGAAGAAATCTTGAGACTTTATAAAGGACTTCTTTGACAAAAAGTATGTAATTTGGCAGATTTTTTTTTTCAATTGCTAAATACTGCCTTAAATAGTTAAGTGACTAAGGGACAACTAAATTATTCAATATTCAAAATTTGGTAAATCTTGTCTTATTTCCCAAATGAAATGCATACAACATGCAAGCTTAATGCAGCTATAAATTCCCTGTGCAAAAACCTTGAAAATAAAGACTTCACAAGTGGTGATTCAATACTTCAGTCATATAAGAGCCTTTAGTTTCAATTCTTGTAAAAGAACAGTTCAGTGGAAATCCACTTTTGGAATATAAAATGTAATATTTGTAAAACCTCATATGCTTTTAATTAGCCATTATGAGGTAAAATACTGAAATCCCACAGACTTATGCAGTGTGAACAAAATAAAAAGAAAAGGAAGTTTCTGAAATCTTGAGTTATCGCATGGTTCCTCCATATAAAATGATGTGCCAAATCAAAATATGGCAATGTATTAGTGAATGTAATACTAAGAAACCACCAGAAGAAAAGAAACTTTAGGCCTGTGTCACAGTACGTGAGGAATGTGGAAGTGTCTTCAGAGAGAAATTAAGATCTCTTTATGTCTATGTGTTTTTTTGTCCTGGGCCGAAGGTATTTTTATCAAACATCATTCATGGGATCTGCTTTTAATAATGAGTGCGATTCGTAGAAATACAGATCATGAATTTCAGTGTAGGGATGATCAGGAACACTAAGGCATTCTTTGTTTAAAAAATACAAATCTGGCTTGTTTGTAGTAGGAAAAAAGAGGTAACAAATGAGAATGGATGAGATCAGAAACAAAACTGAGGATCCTGTTGTGCCAGTCAGGCAGAGTCCTAAATACCAGCACCAATATTTAGGAAAGCAAATTGGAAAATACAATGCCAAACCTTAACCTGCTTAGTTATGTAGGGTACCAATCATGCTGATGTTTTCTACTGAAAACTTCTTCAGAGGCTTATTCTTAGAATCACTGTGCCATGGATGAAGTGATCACCTAAGTGTTCAAGCTCACTTGAAATCCTCAGAGGAGGCATCCTCCCAACTAAATCTCATGGAAGTCTTGACTTGCTCTGGACAATTGTAGCACAATGCATATCAGTGGTTAAATGTCTACTGCTTCCCTATTAAGTTTGTGGCTGGATGGCTCATTAGAAAGTGATGATGGGGTTGGGTGAGTTGTATGCATTGGTGCTGTGCAGCAGGTGTTGTTGTGGGTCAGGATTCCTGCTGCTTCCCAGCTGTATCTGCATAACCACGTGCATATAATGCAGAATGTGCCAAGATGGAAAGGAAGAGGAGGTGGGATCAGATAACACATCTTTATTGTCCTAAACTGAATTAAATTATTCAAAATAATCCAAAGAACTCCCTTTACACATCCTAAAATACATAAACTTCTATTTTGGATTCAACAAGCAGGTGTGGATAATTCTTAGTCAGCCTGAGTTATCCCAAAGCTTTCTGAAAGACACTGTATCAGGAATCTCAAAAAGTTCACATCTTTCCAACAAAATATTTTAATTTTGATTGTGTATGCCAACTCTATAGGTGAAGGAAACTGATCTTGAAAGTTCCTTTGGGAGTTGAACAAGGTCTTAATTATGTAAGTAGTTCCTGGCTAAATTTAAAGGGCCCAATCTGCCAGTTTCACTGAAGAAATTGCCTAAGTTCATAAACACTTCCTTATATTTGCTAACTTTTACAGGACATAAGGCACTCTGTTCAGGATTTTTTTAAAAATAGTTTCTAAAATATAGATTCAAATAGGCCTCTAGATTAGGCAGATGTTTCCCTCAGTTTAAAGTGAAATGACTAAAACTGAGATCGTGATGAGAAAAATGCCATGTAGCTGTATGATTTTGAAAATATTTGTGCTTTCAAATATCCTGCCATTATTTCAGATTTCTGAATTAACTGTTGATGGTGTTAAGAAAACGGAAGTAAAAAAAAAAAAAAAAGAAAGAAAGATAGATAGTGATAGCATATTTCCATACATTCTGTATGGTATGTCTAAATATTTTGATGGTTTTAATATTTTGTACCAGCCATGGAAACTGGTTTGCTGCTAGGTGACTCTAAAAGTGAGATTTGGTAAATAATTATTAGAAATCTTATACTAACACTATGATTGAAACAACAGACAAAAGTATAGCCAAGCAATTAACTAGTAGAGGTAGTTACTCATAAGTTTTGCAGTTCTTTGCTCTTATGACTCGATGTTCCTGTACGCCAGATGAGAACAATGTTGAAACTGACCACGTGTGACTGAAACTGCGTTAAGCTTCAAGATCAAAGAACAAGGACAAGAACAAAAACTTCAAGGACAGCCAACAAAAACTTCAATTGGGTCAGTGGTTGTAAAAGCAGCCCTTCATCTCAAACAGAGCGTTCATTCTGCTTGATTGGATGTAGGCAGTACTATGATAATAAATTATAATCATTTTTATGTCTATGTATACTAATCTGATTAATATGCAATTAGTTATTCTATATAACCTGTTTGTGCTAAAGCTGTGGCATGCATGCTAGGTGGAACTATCCCTCATGCATCCAGCACTGCAATAAAGAATGCCTGCTTTCTAAAACTCCAAAACGAGTCTTAGAGAGTTTCTTTGACCATCTTTTTGATATCAATAGGAAATGATGAAAAGGAAGAAAAAGCCCAACCAAACCCCAAACCCCTCACAAAGATATAAACATGTTAGTTTACATGTTTACAGGAGTTTCATTTTTGACAGCTAGCCATGATGTTACAATACACTGCTGAGTAATTTTTTTTAAAGATAAGAAAAATATCCCCTGTTCACAATGGAAATTTTCACAAAAATTACAATAGAAAATTGATCTTATTTCATTTCATGTTTCACTCTTCATTGAAGTAAGTTTATTTATTCTTGATGACTTATGCACTAGGACCAATATATTTAATTTTGCATAATGCTTTTATCTGCATCAGATGTGATGGAAGATGGTTTCCTCAGTGTGCATTGCTCTGATACCAGCAGATGGAATGCATTATATTTTAGTTAACTTCTAAGCTTTAAAACCACACCTTCATTTCTGTTGTAATTAAATCACTCCTTCTAATGTTGCCATTCAGGCAGTTTGATTGCAGGAGAGAATGTTATCTTGTCCCCTACCAAAGCTTATCAGAAAGTTAAGCAAAGATAAGAAAAGCCTAACGGTTACATTTTTAAGGTGTAACTTCGCATTTGTTTAACTATAAATCATTCCAGTAAACAAAAGAACTTAACAAAAACATTATTGTTTTCTTAAATAGGACAATACTCCACCTAAATTCCAATTTTTCTATAGTTCTGTATATCTGGATGACTTCTGGTAATATATTTACATATCTCAATAAAAAGTCAACATAAAATACCACCTGTTCTTTTAGATAAACCTTCTGTTTTCCTCTTTGAATGCAACCACATATGGTAAATTAGATTAGCATGGAAAGTAATAATTCAGTGATAAAATATAAGATCAAAATGTGGAACTTCACAATGGATTAGTAATGTACTTATTTTTGTTTATTTCTGCCTGAGAGGAGAGAGGACTGGACAATAAAATTATTTTTGTTAGAAGCATTTTAATGTCCTGTTTTGGGCATGTTTATTTAAGCAATGAGGTTGAACCCTTTTTTCATATCAAAGGACATAATATTAAAAGATTTAAATAAATAAATAAAGAAAGAAAATCCTCAACATGGTACCTTTCTGAAAATTAATTACTTCAAGGTGGGGAAAAAAATAGTAAAAAAAGAAAACCAAACAAAATCAAACCCAAAGAACAAACAAACCCGGTGCCTAAGGTGATATAAAGGAAAAAGAAATGACCGTCCTATTGATCTCAGGAAGTAGTTTGTGGACTGCAGAACCTTTCCCTCTTTAAAATGCTCAGAGTGAAGAAATAGTGGGGGTTTTTTTTGTGGTTTCTTGTTTTTCAAGCTGTGGCTCTTTGTGTGCAAACACTTGTGGAGGACCACTCAATTTCTTTAAGAAAGGAGACCTACTCCTTTCTTACCTGTTGCCTTGGCAACCAGAGCTAAATCCCGAGTTCTTCAGCCCCAGCAAACCCCCGCGACTGCCCTGCTGGGAAATGGTTTTTTATGAGGGCAACTTTACCATTTTTCATCCTCAGCTTCAAGAGCTGTCAAGTGTAGGGAATTCAACTAAGATCTTCTTCCAGAAAACTAAGAAGCTACAGGTTTTACTAAAAATGCTACTTCTTCCCCACTGTGAAGGAAAATGGCTGAAAAGGAAGGTGAAATAATCCAGGTTTTACTGCCTTGATTTTTAATCTTCCCTGTTTACACAGACGTGCTGTTCAAGTTAGTTATTCAGATTCTTTCGTATTGAACACAGGACTGAGTATAACGTCAGCAATTTGTAAACTGTAATGCAAATTCCCAGAAATGTATAATTGTTACTGGCTCCATCAAGAAAAGGGACTTGGCAGTAGATTTATGAAGACCCTTAGCATAAAATAAAACTGCGGCAGGTGACTCCTGCACACTGTACTTCTGTCTGAAACAGTCCTAGTCCTATGTCCTAGAGCCAGGGTTGCTTCTTAATAATAATCATGTCTCTTGAATGTAGATACTTTGAAAAATGTCAGAGGGGAGGGAAGGGAAGGGAAGGGAAGGGAAGGGAAGGGAAGGGGAAGGGAAGGGAAGGGAAGGGAAGGGAAGGGGAAGGGAAGGGAAGGGAAGGGAAGGGAAGGGAAGGGAAGGGAAGGGAAGGGAAGGGAAGGGAAGGGAAGGGAAAAATGCAAATCCATTTTTGAACTTTCATCCACTAAATTTAGAACTTTACATCATTGTGCTTCTTGCTTCTTGTATTGTACCATTTCTTGTTTAAATGTTTCTGTTGCTTTACAGTAACAATAAAGTCACTGGCCACTTCCTATATAGTGTACATCCAGACATCCAAACACCAATAAATCACAAGCTGATATTGGAGTTTCTAGCCTTAATTTTAATAATTAGGGATTTGCTAAAACAATTTCTTCAAGTACATTGTCAACTGGAAGTTAGTTGTTAATCATATTTGTGATTTATTATTAATTATTTTTTTTAACAGAAGGACCTTTCACATGGGTTTTGTAGGTAATATAGATCAAATAATCAGTGCTTTTTTTTCAAACTTTTTTTTATGTTTCTACTACTATCAAATAATTTGACAAACAACTTTTGTAGAAAATCACATTATGCATATGAATTGTATAGGATCCTGTAGTCTTTTTTTAGTCATTCTGTATTGGACTAAAAAAGTATGAGTTTATTTATAGACATAGTAAGTACAGTAAAATATTATGGTTTTTTAAAACTGTAAAAGTTTTAGTTTTTTCTAATGACATTAATAAGTGTTTAGTCTACTTACTGTTCTAGCAATAAATGGAAAAAGTGTATCATATTAGATAGATATTTAAAGTTATTAAGAAAAATTACAATATTCTTGAAGGAACAACATAAAAATGACTAATATTAGTTCTAGCATAGAACAAGTACAATCCTGAAAAATATATACATTTACTCCACAATGCTTGAAAGTTTCAGCCTTGTTCTCCTCATTTCTTATAAACTTGTATGAAGATTCAATATGGCATGCCATCTCTTTATATGGTATTATGTTCCTATTCAGAACTTCAAAATCTAACCTCCTGGCTGATCAAACTAGAAACAAGACACATCTATTTTAAGTAGGGACACATCTAATAAGTAAATCAGTAAGCCAAAAGGCTCTTACCTGCCTGTTGTAATAGTATGTTTGGTTGTACATTCTTAACAGTTTTCTCACATTGAAAATCATATTTCATGCTACACTTCAGACCAAGCAAGCCTGTAGAACAGTTGCTGAAAACATTCTACTTTAATGTAAATGTAACTATTTTGTTCTTATTACAGCTATATAAATCTACCTTCTGCTTAGCCACCTGTAGAATATTGCACCTAGAGTTATGCAGAATGTTTGCACTGAACCTTGAAGACATGTACTCTGAGACCAAACTTGAAATTCAAAGTTTTTCTAGTCTTTGACTGAGAAAGTTTGTAAATAGTCAGTACTTGAAGCCTTAAAGGTGTTTGGTCAAACAACAACAGCAACAAAATCAAAGGGGTGCACCTCTGAGGGCAAGAAACAGAGAGCATATCCTGTTTTGTGCCAATTAGATTGCTCTTGCAAAATCTGTTCCCTCTTTTGCACAAGGAGAGGCTTTTTTTTTTTTCTTTTTCTTTTTTTTTTTTTTTTTTTTCTGTATCAGACTTCACCCTATGGATCAGTAACAGAAATTTTTCATAGAGACTTGGAGTCTCCAATGACAGCCCAGTACCTGCTCTCATAACAGAAACAAATTCAAAACAGAAGCCAGAGAAAGTGGCCATGAGCGGGGTATGTGTGTCAGCTTCAATATCACATGCTCTTTCTTGGTTAGACATAACTTTCCATTTGGTAAAGTGGGTTTCCATGGCATAAGGAATTGATAGTCTCATTAAACATTCATTTCATTTTCTCCTTCATTTTTTACATTTTTTGCTTAGGCAGGGTGGCCTATGGTGTCTAAATAGCAAGATTTGAAAGAAGAGGCCAGTCAAGAGATTGTCACAGCAATAGCATGACCTAGGAAAAGAAGCTGCCTGCCTTTTCTCTTTCAAAGTATTGGGCAAGTGAGAGCTGAGTGGTTTCCATATAAAATTACAAATGGATGTCTCTCTGAGATGACAGTGGCTAAGTGTCTTCTCTGTTCCTTCAATATCAGGTAAGAGTACATAGAAGTTCATTAAATTAAAAATTATTAGTTCTGTGTCCAGTACTTCATCTAAGGTTTAAGGTTGAGATAGATATATTATAGCTTTTTATCCTTTCAAGATCATACTACTGAGTTATAATGCTTAGTTGCTTGTACAATATTGCAGATTTCACCCAGATATAGGTAAAGTTACCTCTGAAAGGCAACTGCTAGGTCTTGACTCTTGAGCCTTCTCGGTTTTGGCATGACTCCCACCCTCTGTAGACATTAAAGACTCAGAATGTGGAAGGTGATGCTTAGGTGCATAAACATTGACCCTACAGGAAGACAACCATTTCACCTGGATGTTCAGGGTTGGTTTGTAAGACAAATTCAGACTGTCATGGTAAGCAGGTGACATTTTGCATTCAGCTGACATCCTGAAATGAACAAACTGAATTTACTATCATGCCATTGTAATGCCTTCACAGAAAATTTCAGGCTTGTAAAGGGAGCTGACTGAACAAACATGGTAGGATGAAATTTAGGGTATTTGCTAAATCTTGCCTCAAGGTGATTATAGAATAACCTGAAATGCTACAGCAGCAGCTATGTTGGAGACTCCTGGGGGCTGCTCACCACATTTTGAAAAGATAAGATGATGTGTGAATCAAGAGATGTCAACATTTGCGTTTTAGAACATGGGTTGTTTATAACTACCAATAGAAACAACCGCGATTCAAGTTAAATAGGGCGTACTGTTCTGTCTCTTGACAGCAAGGATATTTTTGGTCATACTAATGAAGAAACTACTGATCAGGGTAGTTTGGTCCTTTCTGTCTAACTGAACTTTCTTGCTCATTTTTCACCAATTGATATATTTTCTCTTAAGTATTTTGTTAGTAAATGAAATGGAATTTGGCAGAATGGAGCTTTTTTTCCTCCCTATTCCTCTTAGCTCTAAATAAGAAACCTTTTGTTCCTGCCATGGTACAGCATCTTTTGTGTATTTTATTTCCTTTCATGATAATTAACTGGACATCTGGGACAGCCCTCTTGTTTGGACTTGACTACGTAAGTGATTGATTGCATCATTCAGACAAAAAGGGTGCAAATTACCCTTTTTCCATAAGGATCAGATGGCAAAATTAGCATGCAGAAAGACACATATCACCAAAAAGCTAATACCTTAATAAGGTTATTGAGCTTCTCTTAATAACTGTTGGTTGAACTAGATCAAGAGTGCCTTGGTTTGCATTAGGCAGGGTGTTTCCAGCAGGCCAAGGGAGGTGATCCTTCCCTCCATTCAGCACTGGCAACGCCACAGCTGGACTGCTGAGTCCAGATCTGGGCTCCCCAGTACAAGCAAGTAGGCAAGAAAAGGCAGGAAATAAGCAAGCAAGCAAGGACAAAAATTACTTCAAAAGTAGAGACTATGAATTGCTTTGAAAGTCATAAATTGAAGGCAATAAACTATTGTGACTGTGGTTCAAGTTCGCTAACTGCAGATACATTGATAGGTGTCATTCAAAAGAATGTTAAAAAAACAGCCCTATAATAGGAAAGGCATCCTGTAGACTTTTATTTACTCATTTCTTCTAAAAAAACCCCAAACACCTCCCCTCCAAATTACTTCATTACCCAAAAAAGTGTGATTATTTCCATTATAGTCACAAAAGCCTACATAATTTTGTCTAGCAGTTAAAAATAATGAAACTTTATGTAATAAATACAAAAGCACAATACTGTATAATAAAATTTAAATATTTAACAGTTATTTAAATATTTTAGCTAGTTAAAAATTGAAGCATATTATTTTGACTGAAACTGTTAGCCTTGCAACATTTATTCCTTCAAATAGCTCCACTGAATTTTGCAGGACTAATATCCTCCCCTGCTACTCCCTCCCCGCCCCCCCCCCCCCAAAAAAAAAAAAAAACAACCCAAACCCAAATCCAAAACATTCCTAATTGTAAAGTAGTGCAAATCAGTCTAAAAGGACATTTTAGTGCTTTGTTATTTTTATACAGAACAATGGGATAGATTGGAAGATTACAATGCAGCTATTTTTCATTAGCTGGAAAAATGTAGAACCATAGCACAGAAATAATTTTATTTGACCTGACTCCATTTGAACCTTTCCTGAAAACTGTCACAGATTAATTTAGCATAGGATAGATGCAAGAACTGAACTATACCACCCAGTGATATATGATGTCCTTCTTTACTAAGGAGGATGGTCTAATCCTCTCCAGACCTGTTTACACCCCCACTGCAGAAATAGAGGAACAGGGCACTTGCTCTGTCCAAGATGTGTCCAAGTCTAATAGGCTTCATACAGAATTCTGTGTTTTATTCCTCTCAAAGTCAGGGGTTTAATGCTGATTTTAGAAAAGGTAGAATTAGTCCATGGAGAAACACTTTGAAAATTCCAATCTTAATGATACAAAAAATTTTGAGATCTGTACACACTATGTATTTTTAAAATCCTCAATATTCTGTGTATCCAAAGTCTCTATGACTGTAATTACTTTTCACTCAGATCTCTGTATTGCATGATTTTGTGAGTATACACACATACCTTGTTCTACTGAAATTTGTAACTTCATTTGTTTTTTACTCACACCATACACTTAGAGAGAATATTACATTACCAAATGCTCTAATCTGTGCTGTTTTCATGCTCTGTCATGTTTTGGGTGAAAATATAACATTCTATATAGTGTAGATAATTTAAGCATAGTATACTTTACTTAATACTCCTTGTACTTCTTTGCAAATGCAAAATTAAATGTGGTACGTGGAAACAGCTTACAATCGTCTGGGAAAATGAAAAATGTACTTTTTGCTACATATATCTACAAAGTATAGATTATATCCCAAAGACAGGAATTGCTACAATACTGTCTAAGCCACATTAGAGGCCTTAATGTTGACATTTCATTCTGTTAAATATCCAGACTTCACATTCAATGCTGGTAATGATACAGCTCTCTCTTAGTAAAGGAGGCAAAGAAGCTGCTTCAAATTCTCCCATGTCAAAAGTGAAGAAATACAATCTTTTCTGCAACTTGGAGAACAGCTAGTCCTAAATGACATTGACTGTTAAGAAAGCAGTTTGGGATTTTAACTGTAATACTTGGATTGAATCAGTTGGCACTCATAAAGCAAAGTGCTAAGGAGTTTAAAAAAAAGCCAACAAACAAACCCAAACCCATTTCCTTTTAACTGCTGCATAATTGAAAAGAGAAAACTTTTTAAAAATTGACAATAAAATCCACTACAATATTATTATGTTGTTCTGAAAGAGAGTACACAAAACCTTAGAAGTCTGTAGAAAAACAAAACTGAAAAAAGTCCTCTTCTGATGACCTCTGGAGGTCATTTCAGCCAATCTCCCTGCTAAGGCAAGGCCACCGAGGGCCGATTGCCCAGGACTGTGTCTAGATGGCTTTTGAATATGTCCGAGGAGGAGGACTCCACAACCTCTTTGGGCAACATGTGTCAGTATACTTTGTCTGCCTCACAGTGAAAAAGTGCTTCCTGCGGTTCAGAGGGAACCTCCTGTGTTTCAAGTCTGTGCCCATTGCCTCTTGTCCTGTCACTGGGCATCACTGAAAAGAGCCTGGCACCGTCCTCTTTGCACCCTCACTTCAGGTATTTATGCATGTTGGTAAGATCCTCCTTGAGCCTTCTCTTCTCCAGGGTAAACAGTCCCAGATCTTTCAGCTTCTCCTCATAGGAGAGATGCATCAGAGTCTTAGTCACCTTGGCGGCAATCTTTTTTCAGACTCTCTCCAGTATATCCATGTCTCTTTTGTACTGGGGGGCCCAGAACTGGACCCAGTACTCCAGGTGTGCCTCATCTCTGCTGAGTGGAGGGGAAGGATCATCTCTCTCGACCTGCTGGCAACACTCATCCTCATGCAGCCCACAATACCGTTAGGCCTCTCTGCCACAAGAGCACATCGCTGGCTCATGTTCAATTTGATGTCCACCAGGACTTCCAGGTCATTTTCTGAAAAGCTGTTTTCCAAGCAGACACACACCAGTGTATATCGGTGCGTGGTGTTATTCCTCCCTGGGTTCAGGACATTGCTCTTCCCTTTGTTGAACTGCATGAGCTTCCTGTCACGAAGTTCCTGTCTCTCACTGCTGGCTCTCTTAACAATTCTTCTCTGTGAAGGAGCTCACAGGGACCTCAGCCAGATACACTCTGCAATGGAAGATGGCTTCCTGGGCTGTGAGCACACATTGCCAGGTCATGAGCTTCTCGTCAACCAACACCCCCAAGTCCTTCTCCTCAGGGCTGCTCTCAAGTCACTCATTGTGCAGGCTGTACTTGTGCTTGTGATTGACTCCACCCACGTGCAGGACCTTGCACTTGGACTTGTTGACCTTCATGAAGTTTGCACGGCCCCAACTCTCAAGCCTGTCAAGGTCCCTCTGGATGGCATCCCTTCCCTCCAGCATGTTGTCTGCACCACGCTGCTTGGTGTCATCTGCAACCTTGCTAAGGGTGCTCTCAATCCCACTGTCCAAGTCACTGACAAAGATATTAAACAGCGCCGGTCCCAATACCAACCCCATAGGAACACCACGCATCACTGCTCTCCACTTGGACATCGAGCCGCTGACTGCAAGTCTTTGAGCGCAACCATCCAGCCAATTCCTTATCCACCAAGCGGTCAATCTTTCAAATCCACGTCTCTCCCATTTAAAAACAAGGATGTCACATGGGACAGTGTCATATGTTTTGGCACAAGTCCAGGTAGGTGACGTCAGTTGCTCTTCCCTTATCCACCATCACTGTAACCCCATCGCAGAAGGCCACCAAATTCCTCAGGCACGATTTGCCCTTAGTGAACTCATGTTGGCTGTCACCAGTTGCGTCCTAATTTTCCATGTGCCTTAGCATAGCTCCCAGGAGGATCTGCTCCATCATCTTGCTGGGCACAGAGGTGAGACTGACTGGCCTGTAGTTCCCCGGGTCTTCCTTTTTTCCCTTTTTAAAAATGGGGGTTATGTTTCCCCTTTTCCAGTCAGTGGGAACTTTCCCGGACTGCCACAACTTCTCAAATATGATGGATAGTGGCTTAGCCAGTTCATCCACCTGCAGATTCCCCTGCAGCCCGTGGGAAAGACCATGGTGAGGCAGGCTGTCCCCCTGCAGCCCAGAGGGGTCCATGGGGGAGCAGATCTCCACCTGCAGCCTGTGGAGGAACCCATGCCAGAGCAGGTGGGTTCCTGAAGAAGGCTGTGACCCCATGGGAAGCCCGTGCTGGAGCAGGCTCCTGGCAGAACCTGTGGTGCCATGGAGAGAGGACCCCACACTGGAGCAGGTATTCTGGCAGGACTTGTGACCCCACAGGGGACCCACGCTGGAGCAGTCTGTGCCTGAAGGACTGCAGCCCATGGAAGAGACCGACGCTGGAGCAGTTTGTGCAGAACTGCAGCCTGTGGGAAGGACTCACATTGGAGGAGTCCGTGAAGGACTGTGTCCCGTGGGAGGGACCCCACGCTGGAGCACGTGAAGAGTGAGGCGTCCTCCATCTCCGGAGGAAGCAGTGGCAGTGATGAACTGACCGCAACACTCAACCCCCTGCACCACTGGGGGTAAGAGGTAGGGAAATCAGGAGTAAAGTTGTGCCCGGGAAGAAGGGAGGGGTGGGGGGAAGGTGTTTTTAAGATTTGGTTTTATTTCTCATTATCCTACTCTGATTTGATTGGTAATACATTAAACTGATTTCCCCAAGCTAAGTCTGTTTTGCCAATGACGATAATTGGTTGAGTGATCTCTCCCTGTCCTTATCTTGACCCATGAGCCTTTTGTTATATTTTTTTCTCCCCTTTCCAGTTGAGGAGGGGGAGTGCTAGAATGGCTTTGATGGGAACCTGCTGTCCAGATAGGGTCAACCCACCATGATTTGTTACAAAAGTGAATTTGACCTCTTGTAAGTCTAGAGAAGGAATACTCCTACGATCAGAAGAATGGAAAATGTTCGAATGGAAATCAAATCAACTTAATGTGCTTAATTTTGCAATTTAAAATTTGAAAGGGGATATAATGGGTATCTTTAAATTTGCATGGGATAAGCTCTAGTGACAAAGAATTCCTATTTAGGGTAATAAACCATGTTGATACAAGGATGTATCTGTGTATACTGGTCTGGAATACATTTATACTGCAAATTAAAAGAATGTTTCTAAACAATGGAGGTGAAAATAACCCACTACTAGATGTAGAAAGGTCAAAACATCTTATATCAAAATACAGACTACCTTTTCACCAGCAGTTATTTCTTCCCTTAACTGACATATAATTGGATTTTAGGATGTCAGATTTTCCTTCTGGTCCCCAATATTCCTGCCTAGACAAGAAAAAATATGACTGCCATGGAAGAGGAGAAGTAAGATGAAGAAAATCAGTTCTAGATGTTTTGAAAGTGCTTTTATTAAAACCATGCTCTCTCTGCAGTATCATCTTTTACTAGACATCTACACAGCAAATAATCAAAGTTAGTAAGAGTCTGCAATAGTCTCCTGTACTCATTTCCAGGGCATGATAGAAAAAACAATATATTTAATTATGTACTTTTATTTCTCCGAAGTTATAGACAAGAGGAAATGAAATTAGTTTGCACTGGAAAGTTAAATCAAAAAATTCCCAAGCTTGTAAGGCTTAACTCTGCAACCCTAATAATGTTTTTGTTTTGTTTTATTTTGTTTTAAAACATTTTGTGTATATCTAATATGCATATATTCCTATATTGGGTATGTGTATTTATATCATGCACATTTTTGGCAGTTCAGTTGAATTTATTATTAAAAATATTATATCAGTATCAGACAGACAGATGCACATAGGAAATAAGACAGCTGGGCAACTGGAGTTGAAATGCATCTAAGGCAGGATAGATACCACCCCCTCATTTTCTATGTCAATTAAACCTTGGAAGCAAGAACAAAACCGTAGATTAAAAAACAGCACAGCACGTATCATGGTTTTGTAATGTCATGGTTGCAAGTATAACAAAGGCTGAAATTTCCCTGTAGTCTTGCTGGTTTTATATGTTTTGCAAGCTGTGCTTGATACAAAGGAACATATCCATTTTTAAGATTGCTTTCTACATAAAATGGTGTACTGTATCATAAGTTAGGATCTGATTAGGGAAAATGAGCATATAATGCAGAACTAATTATGAAGACAAAAATATTAGATTACTTTTTTAAATACAAATGAATCCCAAGCAAAGAGAGAACTTTACAATATTCAGGCAACTAACACTCATTATGTTCAATAAATGGTGAAACAGCTAAGGCTGAGAAACACTTGCCGAGGAATTATGCTCCTTTTTTACACTCAGTAGAGTTGGAAATAATCAGTCTAAAAAATATCTAATAACTCAGTACTACATGAAGCGTGGCTCCCTGATACTATCTGTTATCTTCATAAAGTGCAGCTTCTCAAAACTGAAATCCTCAAACCCACTTAAGGTCTTTAAGTGTACATTTGTACTGTTTGGAACATTGTGGTTTAAGGGACAAACTAGTTTTGATAATTGCAGTTCTATATAGAGATTTCTCCATTATATATCTGTGTTATATACCAGTGACTAAGTAAAAAGTCAAGAAGAATAATATTTCAAGTATTTTTTACCCCTAATTATGAAAAATATTAAAAAATGAAATTAAATTAAAAATATTCTATGAAAGATGGAATTGATCTCCTCATTTCTACTAAGTATATTAACTAATTTAACCAGACTATTTGGTTAAGTAAGCATGAATCAACAATAAGCAAGCAAATTTAATTAAAGTACTCTTTAAAAGAAAAAACCCTACAAATTTTACATAGCAAAGTTGTTTTTCCAGTTTCCATGCCCAGCAACATTTCATCCCAAAACACAATATGTCATAAATTAAAAATTAAATGTAGTGTCAATGTTTCAGAGTGTGAATCAGGCTTCATACCTCTCCATGAAAAGATTCACAATCTTCAGTAAAGCACATACAATTTCCTCTTAGTGGTATTTAAATGATAAAGATTCTCCTTCCTAAAATACTTGTGTCTTAAAAATATGCACAAGTTGACAAAACAGAAGATGCTCCTCAGTTAAGGTCAATTCTCTAATTCAGATATTTGCTTTGTTCTAACGTACAAAATTTTTATCTACAGAACGCTCCTCATTCTGTGCCCATTAAAGACCTTGGCTGGAAATATGAATCAGATTGGACACTTGCTGGATCAGCTTGTTATGGCTGAGCACTGGTGTTCTTAATTAAAGACTATCCTTGCTAGACTGGAGGTAATTGGAAGAAACTGGGGAGCTGGGGAGAGAAAGACAGAAAGCAAGCAAGCAAGCAAGAGAAAAAGAGCAGAACTAGAAGTCTGAACATTATAAATGGTGACAGCAAATGTTGCTTGGAAATACTCTCCTGTATATACTCTCCAGGCTAAGGAGTTAGAAAACTGAGCAGGTGATGAGGGAATCTGAGGAAGACAAAAGGTCTTGTGGCTGAGCTGGAATCTTTCCTAGATAACATGATTGTATCTCTCTGTTTGTTCTTCAGATGCCTTATATTGGCAAGTCATTAAATCACAGATATTCATTAATCTTATGCTCCTTGTTTTCTATGTGCTCAACAAGAAACATCAATAATAAATATGCAGGAGTCTTTAGCCAGTACAGTTTGATGATACCTTTTGAAATATCAGTCACTGTAAAAATGTGTAGTACTTTAAAAATTTAGGTCCTCTGTATCTCCTAAAATCAGTGGTCATTTTTTTGCTTTTGTTCCCTTTTACTGTGGCTTAGAAACTGAAAATTGGAAAATGCAGAATATTGTCTAGTATTAAAGGAATATTTTTAGCATACAGTGTTCTTTGTAAAGCTGCCAAACACAGTACCAAAACTACTGCAGTAATAACCTTGCAGAAATGAATACTTTTACTTTTAGATATTATGGTTTTGAACAGCTTGCATCATAAGTTACAGTCTGTCAACATCATAAGTATGGAGAATAGAAATTAAAATAAAATATTTTTACTTTCATTGAAAGAAGGAGGCATATGATCACATTATTGAGGGCTATCTTACAGTGGGCTGCATTCATGTATCATTTCCTAATTTTTTAATTGTTGAGATTTACTACCTAAGCAGTCTTGTAACCTTTACTGTTGATGATGATGCTCTATAAGATTTAAAATTCTTGAAGTAAATTAAGAGTTTCTTAGAAAGGAAATTATAAGTTAATTTTTTTTAATGTGAAACCTAATTAAATAATTTCTAAGCAGAATAGAAAATTCCAAATCTTTTTGAAGTCAATGGCACAATTCTGACTTCAAAAAGGTAAGAATTTCCTCCAAGGACTTCCTACTCCTAGCTAAGTATGAACATATTTGAAAAGTTCTGTAAGATTGAGATTGCAATTTTGCAAACGTATATTGCAAAGTGTAATGCTTATTTCAACAGTCAGCAAGAGACATGGATTTTCAAAGGTAGTTGTGTATCTAGACACTAGTAAAATGTCTGGGACTTGCAACTTATGCCATTGATAAATACAGGAACAATTCTTCTACTGGCATCAGTGTAGCCTGTCACTATCAAAACTTTACATATGTTCACCTGAGTTAAATGTTCTTGGTTTTTTTGCCCTAAACAAGCACAGACAGTGGCTGATGATGGCAGTACATATGCCAGCACCAAGCCTGGCATCACAACTGGTGAAAGTAAGTACATTGTGCCCATGCTGTAGACCTCAGATACATGCATGGAGGACAGGGTGGGTCTGAATTGACCAAAAAGCCACAGTATTAGTTAAAGTGAAACCAGTTTCCATAGAACTACATTGAACAATGCTTTGAAGAACCTTGTTTAAAAAAAAAAAAAAAAAAAAATGCTCAATATGGTATGAAGGCTTGCAAAGTTTGGAATTTTGTAAAGCTCTGAAAATTTTAGCTTAATGCATGAAGTAGCTTGACATAAAGAAAATACTGAACTGTATTTGTATAGTTGTGAAATGAGATTTATGAACTTTAATGTTGTTATAGTAAAGGAAACTTTTCGCAAAGTCAAAACTACCCAAACATCCAAAAATCTACAGTGTTTGATTTGTAAAACTGCTTGTGTACAGCAAGTTCACTGAGCTCTCCAAGCTGAGGCAAAACTAGTACTAACTAGTAACAATGTGGATCTGTCACTAAACCTGTTCTAAGTACAAGTCCAATTCTAGGAATTTTCTGACGAAGGAAAGTATGGTATGTTCAACCAGCTTTATTATGTGTCAAATGGGAGTTCAAACCACAAATGTAGGATATTTCTACAGTTTACATTAATTCCATTAAGTTCAGTAGCCCTATTTTAGTGACTAAATAGCTCATGAAATACAAAGTTGAATTTTGTTAGGAAAGCTCAAAGTCAGTTGCAAGTCCTACAGCTATATATTCTGAGCCTGCTTTCTGCCATTTTTCACCTTGGTTTGTTATTTATTCACTTACAAATCAGACCATTTACATATACTTCGTATTAATGCAAATGACTATACAATGTGCACAGCAGTAGAGAATAAAACCCTTAGTGTTTTCTATATTTTTAAAATTATTTTTTAATAATTATTAAATTATTTTTTTTAAACTTTCTCACAACAAGGTGAAATAAATCTCTTAAGAGTATCCACTATTTTAGAATAAACTTACAATTTCAATCTTTTCATTTAAAGGTCAAAATCTCTCTATTAATATTTAGAATAATGTGGCTGAAATATTTCTATTACACATAGAAATATCCTGTCCCTGGACTAAACATAAGGTAAGAACTAATATGGCTTGAACTGCCATAATGGAGATTTTGGTTGGATACTAGGAAACAGTTCTCAACTGCACGTACAGAATAGATTGCCTAAGGAAACATCGGGGTCTCCTTTAGTGGAGACTTTGAAAAACAGGTTAGACAAAAATGATAGGAATTTATTATAGATAGTTGATTGTATCATGGTTCAGGAAGATGGACTTGATACACTCCCAAGGTCTTAATTTCTTCAGCATTTTCCCAGGATTTGTGTGTGCATGTATATATATATATATATATATATATAAAATATCATATACAGTTTTCCAGCTGCTTCTATAGATAGAGCTTAGGTGCAAGCAATCTAGGTTGTTTAATTTACTTTTCATTTTGTTTTTACCATACCTCAGAATATTTCATGTTCTGGAATTGTGCTCATTTCTGAGGCAGCTTTTAAGAGAAATGTGCACAAATAGCAAGTTCTTGTAACTAACAAAACTATGGAGTGGCAGGGAAAGCAAACGTTGTCTCTAGTAATTGTCTTTGTTTCTTGAAAATAGGAATTCTTCTGTGGGACTGGGGAAGAAAAAGTGGTCTTTTTGCTGTACATTTCTCCTCCCTTTAAGGATTCAGAATAAGTTTATCAGATCAAATGTCATAAGAATGAGACTCCAAAGACTTTTTAGGAGAGACAAAACATGATCAGGAAATATTTTTTTCCATTATATTAATACCCTGTTATTCAAATTCATACTCTCAAATATGATGAGATATCACTGTCACAGGGAAAAAGCAGCTCTATTCATACAGTTTATGACAAATCAGGATCAAAGCAGTTTATGGGTTTTTTTCAACAATATGTAATTAAATGGCAATCACAGAACTATACATTCAGGATCACTATCAAGAATACAACAGATAAAACATAATACTAGATAGTTCCAAGTATAAATATATACCTACATATTAATAAAACCCTTTCTATAACTATGTCAAGAAGTTGCCTACACACACAGCTATGCACACACCTTCCAGCTTTGCCTGTCTCCCTGCTGTTCCGACACACCTGCCATAGAGGACATGCACTGGGAGGTGTTCCCACACACAGAAGAATATAATTTGTACTTCTGTTGTAACTTGTGTAACCTGTTAGAGGTAGGGAAAGGGTTAAAACTCACCACAAATAAACTCATGAATTCATAAAGGAATGGTGGAATATACCATTAGATGAATACATGTCAATAAGTAGTCAGCTTTCAAACTGTAAAAGAATAGAAAAAATAGTCTTTGCTGGATTTCCCTGAATTCCACAGGCTGACTTTTCTGCAAGCTTTGATGCAATTCGCTTACATACAATGGTCGCTACTGTCCTGATGTCACACTTGGTTCAACATCATTCTGAAACACATCTTTATTTTAGCAGGTGCTCTGCTGGTTTCAATGGGATTAGCCTCAGGATCTTTCTGAAATTTGTGGAAATAAGGTAACTATACTTTAAGATTAGTATTCAGATGTCATTTCAGCCCCGTCAATTCCTCGTGTAACATAAAATACATGGAGAATACACCCTCCTTGTATAATTGACACATTTCTACATTTCTATGTTCAATTCAAATTTGTAAATGTGACACTGAAAATTTCTGGCTTCATGTCTCTATTCAGCAGTAAATGAGAAGCTATATTATTTCTGTCTTTTTTCATCTCACGATTTTATTATCTTCCCATAATATACTGAATATATTTTAGAATGTTACATCATTCCATTTTGAAAAGTACTTAACAAATCCTCAGATATATAGCCTAATTCAATGTTATATGGGAAATTCCCCAGTAAAGAGCATTCAACAAATTACAACAAAACTCATGAACATTCATCCAGAAGGTTTTACAATGGCCAGCAGAAATATTTCTGTATGTGAAAGTTCTGGCTGATGACACTATTATTTACAGAGAATGACCACATAATGGGAACATGTAACACTTCTACAGTGATTTTGCAGAATTGTGTACCTTCTATACAAGTGTAAATCTACGTAATTTGATTTACATTTACGTATGTATATAAATGTAAGGTAGGTGAATACTCAGACCAGAAAGCTCTCCTCTGAGTAAGTAAGCATATCCCTAAAATTCCAGAATAAAATGTATGAAAAATTGTTATCATTTCACACTGCAAATTATTAAAGAGGCTTTTTTTGTAAGAAAAATACAAGAAGCTCAACTAGATCTATGATGAGTACTGTTGGGGGGACCAGTTAATATACTGGAGGGCAGGGATGCCATTCAGAGGGACCTCAGCAGGCTGGAGGAACAAGCTGACAGGAACCTCTTGAATTTCAAAAAGGACAAATAGAAAGCCTTCCCCTCGGAAAGGAAGACCCCCTTTAAGAGCCATTTCATTACTTAAAGAAAGTATCATCCTCATGAGTCACTGAAGATTACTGTAGGTTTGTATGTAATTTGCTTATTAAAATTATTCTCAGACTCCACTAATGATATCTTAAACTCTGAATGAGATTACATTTCTGTAATTCAGGAGCTCCCTTTCTGCAGCTCAACACTGCTGGATATATTCATAATGAGCAGTGGACAATGACACCAAGGACAGACTTTACATGATTATAGTTTCTTGCTAGCTTTTAACCTTTAAAATCCCAACAATCTTCACCAGTTCTACAAATTAATGTATCAACTTCTCTTACTTAAAAGTAAAAAAATCAAACCAACCAACCAAATCAAACCACTAACAGCCAAAAAGTGACCATGAAAATAAGATCTTGCCTACACAGAAACTAAGATAATATAGGGCAATTAAACTACCCAAGATATTTATGTAGGTATTCTCATTTAGTTTCAGAATAAACTTAATATGATTTAATTTAATGTATTTTTAAAATGAGTTAAACTAAATCATATTAAGGCCATAAGAGGAAAAAAAGTCCATAAAGGGGTTAAGTCAGTCCAATTAATTGATTTTCAAAGTTTGTTAGAATTAACATTATGATTTGCTGGTGTTCAGGAAAGGTGTCAGCATCACTGTAGTGATACAATATAAAGAAAGATAGTTAAACTCCAATATCCTTACAAGTTAAAAGCAAGCTATGTTTTAGAATTAAGTTTTTGTAAATATTGCTGTCATTCAGATCACAATTATAATAATATTCAAGCTATTAAAAGCATGCAAATATATTTTAGCAATAGAACTTTAACAATAAAACTAGGAATCTGTTACCAGATAGTTTTTAAAAAATTAATTCTTTAACTACATTAACAGAAATATGTAATGATGTTGTAGACAATATTTAAAATATTTTCAGAATTTCTAAAAATTCTGATGATTCAAATGTAATTGCAATGACATACATGAGGACAATGCATATTCTATCTGAAAGAAAAAAGGAAGAAAGAAAAAAATAAAAGAGAAAAAAGATCATACTTTTAATGGCCTCACATAAGTACTCCAAAGCAATGTTGTATTTATATTTTTAATGTTTTGATTATGACCAGAGTGATCTCAGGTGAACAGTAGTTTTGCTTATAAATGAATAATATATAAAAAAGTAGTTAACTTAGATTATAAACATGTTAGATTATAACATTATAAGGCTTAAAAAAAAAAGGTAAAACTTTTATTTTTTTCAGTCCTGTCAATGCTGCAACTGTTAGGAAATAAAACAAATAAAATGTGTTTCTTTTTAAAACATGAATTAAACTTTATTAAATTATTTTGACAACACATCAGTTTCAAAGTAAGCAGGCATTAGATTTTGTTCAATTCATCCACAAGTAAATTCCTTCTAGTAGTGAGTTTACCTTACTAGATATCAGATCACATAAATTTTAAATGAGAACATCATAAGAAGAAATTTAGTAAGATTTCATTAATGCACCTTCAGATCACAACTTTAGTGGAGTCAATTAGACCTCCCAAATATTCCAGCTATAGGCAAATCTTTACTTAAAAGATTAATTGCTTACTTGCATAAGTTTTTATTGGTTGATTATAGTGACCAAAATGTTATTACTGTTTTTAATTTCTGATAAATTCAAATTCAAATATTTACACAATTTAAAATGTTTTAAGAGTTGACTTTTTCTTTCTTCTTCTTTCATATTCAGAATACTTTATTTTCTAAACAGTTACACCAGAGTTACAACTTTCACAAGATGGGATTAAAATAATACTACAAGCTTTTAGGACATTTGTTACTGAAAAATTAACAAATCCTTTAACAAATAAATTTATGAAGCTAGATCCATTAAGTTTCAGGTGTTTGCTTGAAATTAAAAACTGTGGCACCTAAAATGAATATATAGCTTGTATCATTAGACAATACAGAACAATGATTTAAAGTTAAACTTGGTTGATTAAACAAATCATAATGACAATGCTTATTCATCGTCTGGAGACCTCTCTTAAAGATAGGCCAAATTTCAAAGACAGTGTTTGCCAAAGGAATCCAAACTAGTGTTAAGACCTCTTTTTCCTCTGAAAACTCGTCATAGAGGTACCACTCACTCACATCCAATTTCTTCTAGCAATGCTTTTTAATCCTTTATTCTGGGAACTATACATTTTTCCTTTTATCCCAATATGCATGTAAAAGCACCATTGGACATGTATACAGTACTATATGGCACATTCAATCATAAGTTTCTTACACACCCTCCTTAGATCTGTTGTGGATAATCCACAGCCAGAAGCCCAAAAGCAAGAAACTGAAACTGTCACACAATACAGCAGAAGAAAGAGGCAATGCATTTGTGTTTGCAAGTTTTCATGGTAGAAAACAACTAATTGGATTATCTTAAGGAGTAAACAGTCTTGCTCATCAGAAATTGAATGTTTTAATAATGGATTTTAATAAAGACATTTTTAAATTATTATTTTTTAAACTGTGAATATGACTCAATTTGAATTATTAATCCAAATGTTATTCAATGACATTGACTTTCCTTGTTTCTCTGTATTAAAGTGCTGGGCTGCTAAGCACTATCTTGATAGTGCTGAAAGATTTTTACATGTACTGTTTATGGGAGACTGGGTAGGAACCCATAGGAACCTCAACTATCTCATTATCTGTTATCAAGCTTTTTATAGGTACCAGCTTGCTTCATACCCAGTTTCACAGTAGCTTTAAGACAGTTCGGTTGTCTGGCCACACTAGGCTAGCAGAGTTTTAAGTCTGTACTGATCAGCTGCATTCTTTATTTTAAATTGTTATAACTTTGAGGATTTCAGTTCATAGCTTCATCCAGTGTATGTTAATTCTTCCTGTTCCTGAAGCCTCTTTCTTCCAGGTGCAATTTAACACTTGCCTTCTATAAGATACATAGTTTCAGAAATGTTGTTTCATCTTTTCCTGGAAAACACTGCTCCTGTTTTTCTCCTTTAGGGACAGCATCTGGAAGTAGATAACATTTCATTTTATTGTCAATAAAACATGAAACAACCAACCACAAGCCTTCATCAGAGTCTGAAGGAGTTTAAGTTGGGAATTGAAAAACTGCCAAAACCTACTGCCAGACAACAAAAAAAGGTGAATTTCTTTAAAAGAATAGGAGAAACAAGTGTTTTTTATGAGAAATGGAAATAGCATTAAATGGTGTTTGCAAAGTAGGATACATTTTTTTCATTTCAGGACTTATCATAAACTTATGAGATGTGTTTTCTTCCCATGGATTGAAAAACAAATTAAAAGGTAAAAGATTGTTTGTCTACTTAAAGAAGGCATTAAACCGTGTTTTCAAATTCTGTAAGGATAAAAGATCTTTAAAACTGAGTTTTGATACTGCTGTTTAACAATTTTTCCCTCCAGTCAGGTACACAAAAGAATTTTAAATGCAATGATGATTGGATAGGGCATTGTGTGCCTTGTAATTTTTTTTTTTTAATTAAAAAAAAGACATTTTTGAAATTTGAACACATAAATTGTATAGTACAGTACTTGCTTAGCTTACTGTTTTGATTACTTTTCTGATTCCACAAATGTCACATTTCTGTTAAATATTTCACTATTAAATAATCAAAGTGCTATAGAAAATCTACCTGGTATTATTACAGGTAGGTAGCAGAGTTGGGTGTTTGTTTTTTTTTTTTTTTTTTTTTTTTTTTTTTTTTTTTTTAATATGACTTTATAGGTCATCTTTTTCATTGGTATTATCTTTAATTCTTTTCAGGCACGGAGACTCAGGCATGCAGTGCCCTTTAGTCAGCTTCTGTGATTGGCCATATCTCCCAATGTTAAAACACCTATATTCCTATTTTGGTAAACACAAGGGTAACGATTCTTGATACAAGGGTAACTAACCATCCTATTGCCACCTCTCTGTGTCTTTAAGTAGAAGTACACTTTCTTACTGTAGTCAAACTGTCTTAGAAATGGAGTCAAACTGTCTTCCAAGGCAAAGTCATTAGTTTAATATAAAAGTTTGCTTTTCTTTATATATATACATTAAAATTTTAGAGGATTTTTGTCCTACACTTCTTTTCAAATTTCTTACCATAATATCTCTTCGGCTTTTTTACAAAGCATGTACTTTCATACACACAGGTGGCACTAAACTTCATTAAATGCTGTTTCCTTTTGGGAAAACAAAAACAAAAACATGTAACAAAGGCTCTTAAACTTTTGAAATTGTTATAGTTGTGGTTTTGTCACAGTTTTTATGACCACACCCTCCCCCCCCCCAACTCAAAAAAAGCAAAAAGAAAAATACCCTAAATTGTTTAATATATATTCCAAATAAATACAAAACTATTTGCCTGTTATGGTTGTTTGCTTATGCCAAGAATTTGGTGGCACTGTAATGTTTGCTATCATTAACATACACTGAAATTGACATCATGAATGTACAGAACAGGACATAAGAAATTAATCTTTATCTTCAGTTAAAGTCGAACCTTTTATGTAGTAACTGATAACAATGAAATATATCCAGGGGTTTCTAAAGAGGCATTTGTCTCCTCTAAAGAAAGATCCAGAAGGTTTTCATTTTGTGCAGCTGAACAATGAACTGGTGATGATTATGTATCTGATGATTTTCTTGGCAAGTCACTAAAGTCATTATCCTCCTACATGCATCAGAATCAGCTACTTGCAAGGATTCATTAGTTGTGCAGACCGACTACTTGAATAATCATGATCTTAAGTATGGCCGCAAAATTGCAACTTCCTTTGTATTTCGTAAAGAAAGAAAATTGTTAAGAAAAATAGACCACAGATAATTTGCCAACCTTTGATCATATAGAGGTGATTCCATGCATAAAATTATGTTGAACATCTAACTACAAGAAGAACTAAAATGCTTGGGTTTGACTCTAATAATTAAATTAACTTCTGAATTTACAAACATTACTAATTCTGGAAGTACTGAATTTTAGACTCCTTTGGCGGTTTCAAGACTTCCTAACCTAGGAAGGTATTTATCTAACAAATGTAGATATCTGCTATTTCTCTTTTTCTAAAGAAACATGCACTTATAGGTCATAATTAATCTCATCCAAAAGTTGGCTTCTAAAATACAGCAGATGAATCATTCTCTAGGATTGTCTGGCTATGACTATGGTAACAATTTCAGATCTTCATATCTGTGGGCTGAATGTAACTGTTCATACCAAAGCATCTAATAATTTTTGAGATGTATCAGCACATCCCTCCTGAGGGAGGCTTCTTGTAGAATCTGTGCCAAATCTATCAGCCCTATGTGGCGGCCTCACAGAATTAAAAAGTAGCTGGGAGGTCTCTGTGCAATGTATAGTTAATTTAAATTTCCATATTAAAATCCCTAATTTACATTTCTAATCATGAGCTTAGTCTCAGGCCTCCCACTATTGTCCTTACAGATTTTACCAATATGAAGAACAGATTTTAAGAGAGCAAATCAGCTGAACAGAAGGAGATGTCTACTTCTGGTTCAGGGTGAACTGAAAAGTTGACCAAACTTGCTTACATAAAGGTACCTACATGGGGACAACAATTTTTTTAACTTGTGGGCTGAATCACATCCTCTGGATTGGGTACAATCCCTAAACATAAACATTTAGTGCTATTTGGTATCCTTTGCTTCCAGGTGGTGTTTCAGAAGAAAGTAAGTCTCTTGCAGGCCCTGTGTCTTCTCTATCGGACCTGTGTTTATGTTTCAGATACACATTGCATGTCAGACAGCACTGGATCAGTAAGATTAGGCTTAGATATTATGATGCCTAGATACTAAACATCTGGGTTTACAGTTAATGAGAAGAGGGGATTACCTTGCTGCAATGTGGAGAATCATTCATGATGCTTGACCCCATAGCACTTACCTGGGGAGATTTAGTGCTTCCTATTTATCAGTCATATATTCTGTAAAGACAGTCAGTAGGAAACACTGGTAGTCAGAATATATTAATAATGTCAGAATTTTTGGTATCCAGAAACACCTCTCCATCCTCTGAAGTTTATAACCAAGTCTTCTGAGGACAGGCTTGTGAAGGAGTAATAGGGGAAAAATTCAATCTTTGTTGGCTGTGAAAGAGCTTGCCATAAAAGCTGGATAATGGGGTTTAGACCTGCCTTATAATGAAGCAATCGTGGTGCATTGGCTCACCTCCAGCAACTTGTCACAGCCATAAAGAAAACACTTAATTGTGATGGTGCTGTTTTCTATCCTTCCTGATGAAACTGAAACACTATGCATAAAGGAATAAGAATAATTCTCTGTAGTTCATTAATGAACCACTTTGCTGGCAAGGGAGCAGGAAGATCCTAGATCCTGATCCATAGGTCATGCTACTGTTCATGTACCTCAAGTCTCTCTCTCTCTTTTTCTTTTTTCTTTTTTTTTTTTTTCCCCCAAAAGAAATATATACAAGCTCCTGAAACATGATGAGAATACAGGTAATTCTTTAGCTCCTCACGGGACTTTATCCACATCGACTCCCCTTTCAATTTATTTTTCTGTTTCCATAAATCATACATTCTTTACCTCGTGATAATTTGACTTCAACAACAGTGAGGGAAGAATTACCAGTCACCACAAAAATTATTTTAGAAAACTTTGAAACTAGGTCCTGGATTCTAAGCTTCTTTTTTCTAGTACTCAGATCTCCAACAATCTTAACTGATGTTCTCATCATTATATTATTATGCAAAGAGCACATAGCATCACTTCTGGCCATATTTCAAAATAAAAAATCTCTCCAGATACTGTGACTGAGGCATAATTGAATATATAATATGAAGGGAAATGAGTTATGTTAAACGTCCTGAGTAGACACCAGTCAGTCCAGGAAACCTGTGCTATCAACAGAAGCAAAGGCAGAGCAGACAAGAAGATCGCACTTCTCTTCAGAAGTTGGTTGTTTAAAAACTTTCTGCTAATCTAGCATTCCATACTGTGATAATTTTTTGCTTGTTTTTCTTTTGTTTAATTTTTTTTAACAGCAATTTATGGAAACAAAGTTATTTAGTACTGCAAATCAACGTGGGTCAACATATCCCCTAAAACTAAAGGAGGAAACACAAAGGAAACATTTTATAGTCAAGGCAGCATTTTATGATCAAGGTAACTACAAAGAAAAGACCAGAAAGACTAGGAAAATCGAAAAGATGAAGGCCACTGGAGTGTTCTCAAAGATGAATGAAATCTTGAGGTAAATGACTGAAACAGAATTGTTTTTTCTTAAGTTAAAAACTATAGTCTTCTCAAAATAGAGGCTTGTGTAACACACTTAATGTCAGTCACCAGACTCTCATTTTCATTGTTCAGTCAAAAGGTAAAACTCCCAAGCCAGCAATGAGGAAGTAGCTCCACAGAAATGAAAGTAAGGTTGCTTTAATCACAGTGCTTAATCCATTTGGGGTATTTTCTGTTATTTGGATGGTTGATATAAGTTAAGCTAGCAGTTATTGATCATTTATTTTGTTTTCAGTCCTTGAGTCTCAGTCCATTATATCTATTTTGTGCTGATGTTTGTAAAGGAAGTTTTTATTACTTAGAATTGGAAGGAGATCAATTCCACAAAGCTCAGTATAGCCATGCTTGTATCAGAGGGGACAGTATTGTGTATAATTCACGTGATCTACCCTGTAAGCCATATTAAGATCTGTTTATAGAAAATGAGAAGGAGATGCAAACCACATAGATAAACTTATGTGTTCAGCATGGGCCTTTCTTTGCCATGCAGTCACTCTGGTAGAAAGAAGTGTCGGTTTGGGGCATGTCTCAGGCTAATTCTGAGGAAATAGAAGGGCCAGCTAGAAGGGATTTCTACTACATCTTCTTCTAATCTTCATTTTAGACAGGTATCAATTCAGTGAAATTTAATAGAAAAGTCATTTGAAGTTCTCCCAGGATCAAGCATTTGGGGGGGCAGAGAATGAATTTCATGACCATTGAATACTAGGAATAGATGTTCTAATCTAAACTGAATTTAAAAGTTAACAGAGCGTTTGTTGGAGAAATACAAATGCATTTGTTGCCTTTTTAATTTTTCTTTTTTTGTTGTTTTTTTTTGTTTGTTTGTTTGTTTTGGTTTGGTTTTTGTTTGTTTTTTAGTTAGAAGGTCATTTTTCCCTAGAATTGATTTAGGCCATATAGGCCAAATACAGTGAACTAGGTTTTACAGTTTCTTATGGACTAAAGTAAAAATTAACATATGGGTGGAGTAGACTTTATTATTCAAGGTTACTGTTCCCTAATTCCCCTTTAATTAATTGGATTTTGTACAGTCCTGTAGAGCTGTAAAGCATTGTTTCACATAATTGCATACAATGATGATAATGTATTTATGCCTGAATATAAATATTCCACAGATTGATCTACCACAAAATACCTGATATAGAAAGACTTATGAAACTAAGACATCACATTGTATGGAATATCCCTTTGGTCAGCTGGGGTCAGCTATCCTTGCTGTGTCTCCTCCTAGCTTCTTGAGCACCTCCAGCCTACTTGCTGGAGGGTGCAGAGTGGGAAAAATAAAAGGCTTTGACCCTATGCAGACATTGCTCAGTAATAACAAAAACACTGTTGTGTTATCAACACTGTTGTAGTAATATATATTCAAAACACAGCATCATTAGCACTGCGATGAAGAAAATTGACTCCATCTCAGCCATACCTAGTACATCAGCTTGCTCTAAAATAAGCATGAAGGTTGAGACTCAGCTGTAGAAACAGAAACATGTAGTGACATTTAAAATATCTGTACTTATCATGAGTGACCTTCTATATGCTGTTTAGAATGCTGAATGTCTCTCTGAGGCTCTCAGCTAGTGCTGTGCACATATCTTTGATACCTTATGATATCAGAAATTTCACCAGATACATGTTAGGTAATTTAATCCCACTACACAGGTACCCATTGTAGTAGGCTAATCAAAAGGTGGTTTTAGAACACTCCAGAAACACAGTAGAAAGGCGAGTCACACATCTTTCTTCCTAGATATCCTTCTACCTCTTTACTTTATCGATTGGTTGTAAGTGCTCTGGAGACCTAGTTACATGTAGCTGAGAGCTTTAGGTTATAAGAAGAATATAGCTGTGTTATTGAAGTGACCCTCACTATAACTTGAACTTTAATATTAGTAACTTAATCATCATGACTTTTTTTTTAATATTTCCTTTGAAATATGTGGTCTCATTCAGAAAATCAATATATACCTTTTCTTAAATTCAGGGGGGGTTTAGCTGATTTATAATCAATGTTTCCTTACAGAAATGATTCAGCTTGCCTCCAAGTTTTTATTTTGTATGGGAAGAAGAATGTTAAACTTATTCTTATACACATGGTCAAAAAGATGCTGTCACATGCTCAGTAGCTGTGTATGTAAAGTTCAGACAACACAGTTTTAATTTTAGCATCTATTTATTATTATTTGTCAGAGTTTTAAGAATACAAGAGAAAAAGAGACTTTTTATTATACAAATTCACTGATAATTCAGTGGTATAAATATTCACTATAGCAAAATAACATGGAAGAAAAACCTACTGAACCTCTTGTTTACTAAGATTTTGCAATTTAAAAACAGTTTTGCATCAAGCCAATATTGAGAGCATCTTATTTCAGCTTAAGAATTATGTTTTATTCATTAAGAGCTGATTTACACACAGTGAAAATACAAAATAAAAAGCAAAATTGCCATGAGGTAATCCTTTTTCCTTGAGTCCAGTTTGATTAAGAGCAATGGAGAAACAAACAAAGAATATAGCTGGGAATTAGAGAATTTAGATATTTTATATAATTTGGGATTCATGTCAAGAACCCTTCCTTTTAGTCTTATAAAAAATAATGAAAACTACTGAAATAAGATCACAAGATATTTGGGTGAACACAGTGTATTAATATAACATGATTTTCTTTCCTTTTCACTTCCTAGAAGATTAAAAGTTTACAGATGGAGACAGTATGATGGTTCAGGCTAGGCTTTGGATCCTGGACTTCTTGTACTAGATACATATGACTGAGTAATGAATCATTACGTCTACTACTCTAGCTGATAAAGATACAAGGATATGGACTCAGACACAAATGTCATCAGCTGTTACATGTTAGCAGCCTTAGTAGGAATGAAGAAAATGATGACAAGTTAAATAAACAAGTAAATAAATAAATATACCAGAGAAACAGTAGAAATAAAAGTAGTGTAATTAAGTTCCCAGTTCCTGGATGGGATGTGTAGAAGTCTGATTTAAATCTCTAGGAATATCCGAGGTCTTTAGTAGGAGTCGCATTCTACAAGCTGTGATACTAAGCAAAGGCTGCCCATGAGGGCTATTTCTGACATCCAATTCTTCTCTCAGGTATGGTAGGATTCTTCAGTAGGAACATGAGTAAGAGCAACAAAACTAGTCCATGACACTGTTGTTGCTGACCTTCTTTCTCTCTGTCTTTTCTTTTCCCAATGCACACTCCTAGGTACATTCTCGTGGGTCGTATCTGGAGCTCTTGGTCTGTAGAGCAAGCAAAGAAGAAGGTTTGTGTTGTGGGTTGACAGTGGCCAGCAGCTAAGTACCTACACTGATGCTTGCTCATTCTCCTACCCACAGCAGAATGAGGGAGAGAATAGGAAGAGCAAAAATGAGAAAAAGCATGGGCTGAGAGAAATAAAATTCAAGAAGTGAAAGAAAAAAAAAAAAAAAAGAAGTGATGCAAAGGTAATTAATTACTCACCACCTCCTACAAGCAGGCTGATACCCAGCCAGTCTCTGCGCAACAGCTACCTTGGAAGATAAACACTCTCCATCCCACTTTTTTTATTGCTGAATATGATGTTATATGGCATGGAATACCCCTCTGGAAGGGGGCAGAGTGAGAACAGAGAAAGTCTTGATGCTGTGAAAGCACTGCTCCAAATATTAATAATGTTGATTTAATTATAACTAATAATAACAAAACATTGATATGTTATCCACACAATTTTAGTCACAAATCCAAAATACAATGTCATATAGGTTGCTATGAAGCAAGTTAACTCCATCCAAGTTAGACCCAGCACAGTTTGAAATGTATATTCTCCTAACGCTGAAGGTATTTGAATCCAGGTAAAGTGTTTCTTTCATCAGTCATTCTTGCCATCTTTCTATTGATTGACTTAGAAGGATAATCTCTAATTTACCTTCTGTAGTGCTAAGCTGCCATGCCACTGTGAGTGCAATGGTTGCAGGGTTAGATGAACAGTAAGCAAGTATGAGTGCGATTCCAGACCAATGAAATAGGAAACTGCATAAATAATCCTTCAAAGACTGTTTACTACAAGGTTATTTACTGAATGCTTAATATAAGCGCAAAAATAGCACTAGGAAGAAAAAAAAATAATTAGGATTGGAGTGCTTAAGTGTCCTGTATTCAAATTAGGCTACTAATCAGCCAAAAATCTGAACTTCATGAAGTGGAAGGCAATATAATTCACTTGGCTATGAAGATGGGAGTTCTAGTCTCTGGTCTAAAGACTGCTTATGTGGTTTTTTCCTATACTAAAAAAAAAAAAAAAAAAAAAAAAAAAAAAAAGTTATAGAAGGAAAGAACAAGATCAAGGACTTCCCCTGTTTTCAGGAGAATGCCAGAATCATTAAGCTATAGAGTCACATTTTCTTTTGTTTGATGCCCCTGGAACAATTAATTTTGCACTCATTGTTACTCATAGTTGAGAAACCACATGGAAGTTGAAGCATCATTCCTTACACTAATATAGTATTCATACCTTAATTGACCATCAGCTGGAGGCTAGACAGAATGACAGCAATAGAGCATCTCAGATGACTATTTTGAGGCAAGTGAATCAAACTTTTGGCTTCTTAATGATTAAACTATTAAATAAACAGTCAGACTTTGAAAAATGCAGAAAGATTTGAAATTCAGTTTTTTAAGCACAGATGACTTATGACACACACCTCGCTTCTTGTTGACCCCTATTTTAATATGCTAGGCAACTGCATCCCACTATTAGTAGTTCTACTAACTGAAACGTATGTTTGTAAATATTATCTACATTGGAGCTAAACATGGATTAAGGGATTTGAATTAAATCTTTTCTTTTGGAGTCAGAATCCAAAATTTACGTTGTTCAAGAATTAGATATTGATTCTTGTTTATGTGTGTGATTTGATTTAGGAAACTTCGGAGTGTTTCTTATAGCAAATTTTATTAAATCACTCTGATAATTGCCTGATGATTAAGTATTGTTAAAAATCATATGACCTAGTCTTGTGATTTACCATAATAGTGCTAATAAATCTTAAATTTCTGTTACCTCAAAGTTGTGTAGGATCCATAATCGCTCATTCCCTGACAAATTGGCATAGTAACTCAAGGGGAGGTTTTTCTTACCTTTTGTATCCCTTCCGTTAGGCATAAACCATTGACCAAGTCTGTGATTAAGTTTGGATCTAGCCACACCTAGGCTCCATCAGGAGTTTAGAAAGCAAGGGGGGTCCACTCTGAACCTCATGACTCAGGGGGAGGGTCTCCCTTACCTTTTTATGTCTCTGGTCTCTGTGTAAATAACTTTAAATAGATTCTAGCTCCATTTTCCTTTGTATGTTTCTTCCACGTAGTAAGTAATAGAGTGAACCCTGCCATTGAACTTTGTGAAGTCACACTTTTACAAATTCACATTAAAATCACTTTTTGCTAATACCTTTGATAGTGATTCTTTAAGTGATCTAAACCTCTGATTTCCATGACACAAGTGAAGGCTAAGCATGATATTCAAAAGTGTTTAAAATGGCATTGAATATCTATTCGCATATTAAAGAATCCAGCCCCTAGATTTGAGAAATTTATTCTAGGATCAGTTCAGTTGCCTACTAATAGATGTCCAATGGGGATTCACAGGGCAACTCAAATGATCTAGATCTCTATTAGATAGGAGAAATTTACTAGAGTCCTTAGAATTTTATGAGCTTCATCTCACTGTGTTTTCTTCATTTCCTTTGGTGTTTCCTTCTTAGCAGTTTCCATATACTACTGTGAAATAAGCAGATAGCTGATATGATTGTATAACACTAAGCAGCTGGTTGTGCAAAAAGGGAATCAGTAATTATATGTATATATATTTAGTATTAAGATGTAGAGTTCTTTTTTGTCCTTTATTAACTTAGAGGCAAGAGGGTATTTTCAGTAATGTAGGATATCTTTGGTCATTGAGCCTACACTCAATGTAGACCTTGTTGCAGGTGAATGAGTAAACTGAACTGCAAAGCACCATCTTATCAAACTCAAAATTAACCCTAACTGGTTTGTTTAACCTCCTTTTGAAGAAAGTTTTGTACCTCATTCTGATGGTTATAAGCTCCCCTAATTTTCAAGAACATACATGTTAGCAGAAGGACAATAGCGAGAAGGACTGCCTTCTTTATACTTCCTTGTTGCTGCAGATGGCATTGTCTCTCTCCAAATAGCTGTCCTTGGCAGAAAGCATTAGATGTCTCAACATACATATGCTATATAACTGACATTATTCTGATTATATATATTTCTAGAGTTGGTTTACCACCCAGAAGTTAAGTACAGGATGCAGGGAATGACTGTGGAGGTGATTGAATCATTTATATTTTTTCAAATATATTGATAAAGGAAATAGAAGAAGTGACCATTAGTCTCAGCAAACAAGGAGCTGACTGGACTCTTAGAAAATGGATATACAGTCAACTGGGCATACATGAAGTTGATTTCTTTGGTTCACCTAGTGTATGGGAACATGCTGTGTTTCAGTATTTCTATTCAGAGGATTTAATGTTTTATTTTAAACCCCATTATTTGTGATGTGCTTGGAAATATTGTAGAATAAAATTGGCAGTATCATTCTGTATATTGCTTTCCTCTTCACAAGAAATGCTTGTATTCTTGCCAAAAAGTTTTGTGGAGTTTGAGGCTCTTTTCATTTTTATTTCTTGATCGTGCATTGGCTAGGGGACACTACTTATGTAAGATACTTCATTCAAAACAAAAGTGCATAAAACTATAAAACAAGATTGACAAATATGTGAATGATAGTCGTCAGACTCTAAAACATCTCACTGTTTCATTAAGAAACACTTTTTTGGATTAAGTTTCTACAGTTATGACTACTTCAAAACAGCATTTAGAAATTATTAATAAATATGTGATGTAAATTTTTTATTAATTTTTGGTATTTGTTAGTTTTAGGTGGAAAATAACTATTGAATGATGGAATAGCAAGTATTCAATTAAGAAATTGACATTTCAGCATAAATTTACAATAGTTACTGCAGGTATCTGTTTCCTCCACAAACATAAAACCTTCAGAATAATACATATTTAATTTCTAAGCAATTTAGTGAATATTTTTCCCACATATCAATAATTAATTCTGATGAACACTTTGGAAAGAATTATAAGTAAAGGCTGAATTTAGCAATAGAATAAATATGAAAAGCTGTACAAAAACATTATGCACATTTTGTGCTGTTTTGCTGAAAATTGTTAGACAATTCATTATACTGCTGAGAGTTCTGCTTTAAAAATAAATAATTAAATATAAGCTTCCAGAAGAAGTCTCCTTCATTCCCAAAAGTTTTGGGTTGTTTTGGTGCCTTCACAAAATTGTTCACAGCCACAGTATCACTTGTTAGGATGCCTCCATTTGGTAATGAATAACCAAGGATATTTGCACCAACAAAGGTGCAGAAGGTTATAATAATATGCAACATGCTGTTCACGCATATAAAATTCTTGTGCACTATTTTGAGAAACCTGCCCAAACTCCCAAATCTCATTTGGGAGATTCTTGATGTTGCAGGAATGTCTTAGCTTCTTTCTTTGGCTGGACGGTCTCCCTGCCACTCTGCAAGTACTAGTAGACATGCTATTGCTGTGTCTAGCAACAAGTATCTCAGGAAAATCCCTGGCCTTTTGATGTACTCACTTTCTCTTTCTTCACTCAACTATAACAAAGGAACATTAGTAAATGCAACAGTGCCTTGGAACTTGGTTTGACTTTTTTTATCCACTGAGCTGTCATAGCACTTCTTGGCAGAGCTGCTATTATCAAATAGCAGGAAAAGATAACGTATTAGCCCAAAAATCTCCTATTGACAGAAGGGCTAGAGGTCTATCAGAAAGCTTTCCATCAAGCAGAATGGTTTTTGTTTGACCACGACAGGAAAGATAACTTCAGAGAAATATTAACATTTTTTTCCTCTCTGCAAAACTACTATTAGTCTATTGTGATTGTTTTATATCAGCATCCCTCAAGTGTAGTGGCCTTATGAGATGCGCCTGCCACAGTATCAGCAAGGCTCAGGAGCAAGCAAATGAAAGAAATGCTTCGGGGGGATATCAGTGTGAAGCTGCTGAAATCAAGCAGGATAAAAGTGCTGTGTTGTAAATGTACCCTGTGTACATCTGTACCCTGAGGGAATATCGCATGTTGAACCTGTAGCAGAATACAGAAGCACTCAGAGAGTGACATTTTTAGCATCACTGTAAAATACTAAAGCAGCTGACTGATCATGCAGTGGAAAGGTAGGTAGTATTCCTCAGAAGCATTTAAGAGTTCCCGTGCTGATGTTAGGTTTGAGAATCAATTTCTGAAAGATATCAATATACTTGGAAATGCAACGGGCATAGATATTCCTTGATAACATGTCCATAAGTTTTGTCCTGTGATTCAGTAATGTCTGAATCATTCATAAGAAATTATTCCTTCTTTCAGTGAGGCTTCATGTGGTGTTACAACAGCTTGAAAGCCTGTTCACTTCATGCCATAAATTATTATTTGTATGTTTACCAGGAAGATATCCCTGGTAGAAGACTAAGTAACAGCTCTTCCAAGCCTAATGAGAATAGTTTCTCCAAAGAATTTCTGGTATGAGATAATTTTCCATTAACTTTTTAAAAAAAACATATGCCATCATCTTCGACACAGTAATTGTTACCTTAATCTATGTCGGCAGGGCTTCTTTCATCCTCTAGTCTCTGAACTGCAAAGCATGAACTCTCTCTGTAGAAGCAGAAGTCAAGCAAAAGAACTAGATGATAAAGATAGCATTGTTGATTATCTCAGGCTTGGAAAACTTTGATCCCACCAGTCTGTGCTATTCTTCCAAACACGGAAACTCCAACTGCCTATAAATGCCAAGCATTTCTTCCAAGTATCAAATGGTATAGATACAAGACAATGGTATAATTCACTGGGAAGAAGGATGCTGAAAGTGTCTGTGGTGTTACATGAAGGATGGGTAAGGATGATCTTAGATTCTGAAGGCTAGTGGCATGAATTAGCTTGTGTCTGTAACCCCCATTTGTCTTACCCCAACAGGTATAACACTCTCTAGGGCAAACCGATGGTATCCATACTATGTAATTCTTGGCCCTGGATCATTTCTGGGCTCTATGAGTGCTCCTATAGCCCTTAGACATAATTCCTATCTTCAAGTCTCCCTCATTCTAAGAAAACACTATTGTGGGGGTTTTTAGTACTTTCACAAAATTGTTCACAGTCACAGTATCACTTGTTAGGATGCTTCCATTTCATAATGAATAACTAAGGATTATTATTTTTCCTTCTTTTTTTTCTTCTTTCTTATTTTAAACCATCTAATCTTTTTTTCTTGATTTTTTTTCTTTTTTTTTTTTTTTTTCCTGTTGGTTACTAGAATAGGGCATAAAATAGGGCATAAAGCCTATGATATGTGTCACATGCCAATATGCATCTGTGTCATCAGGAGGTGAAGGATGCTGAGGGGAGGCAATGCCTGTTACAAAATTTCCAAAACTGTTCAATGTGAAGTCAGCCGAATGCAGTACAGTCTTGTTCCTTCTGTTTTGTTGTTTGGGTTTTTTTTTCAAATCAGACCCTAGGATAAACTCTGTCTCCAATTTATATTCTAAGCTCTCTATTTCATGGCACATAGATCCCTTCTGTAAAGAATGTGCACTCACACCAAGCATGGTGCCTGACCCTTTGGTCTAGCAGTGGCCAGTACCGCAGGCTCAGAGATAATAGGAAACTCATTCCAACTGTCACCATGTCTGATTCCTGGCTGATGGCCTGGCTTCCACCTTCAGCACAACCTTTTACATCATGTTGGAAGTCTTGTGATTTGCTTCCAACAAGGGACTATTAAATACCATTTTCAGAGCCTCTTCCTATTATAGTCATGATTTATATTTCAAAACATGGACTCTTTAATTTTCATATCTTAATGTATAAGCAAGGTCTTAAAATGCAGGTCTTACACTATGCTTCCAAATTTAAAATATTTTAAAAATATTTGTCATTCCACTGCTGGGTATCACACTGACATTTTCTCTTGTACTTTTGGTTTAGTTTCTCTTTTATCCTTAAAGAATTATAATTTTTCCCTCTAATGTACCAACAGTGACCCATAGTTGCATATCTTACTGGATTCCTCCTGTGCCAGTCTGGACATTCTGAAAGTTACTACTGTCATCAGCCTTGACTTTTCATTTACAAAATTAAAATAAAGGTATAGCAACTGATTTGCAAGTATCTAATGGGAAGGCATAGAGCAGTAGGAGTCAGACTCTCCTCAGAGGTGCACAGTAATAGAACGGAAAGCAATGGATACCATTGGAACATGAGAAAATCTGATTAGATACAAGCTAATATGTTTGGGGGTTTTGTTTGTTTGTTTGTTTCATTATGAAGGACAATACTGGAACAGTCTATCCAGAGATGTTGTGGAACCTCTTTCCTTAGAATTTTCAAGACCTGGCTGGACAAATCCTTAAGAAACGTGATCTTTTTGACCTGCTTTGAGCATCACTGTGGACTGGATGACCTGTAAATCTGTACGTGTCCATTACAACATGTGTGCATGTGTGGGTGTGTGTTTGTATGTGTATGTGTGTGCAAAAACATGCAGCACTAGATCTTTCTAATTTTAACTGAGAATGGAAGACCAAGAGTCTCAGGTCCATTTATGTTTATGAGGTACATTTCTGTGTGCAGAAGCCTATTCTGTACTTTGGTTACAAACACGCCTTGAAAGCTTCACTCCAGTCTTAAGTTGTTGCTGATAAACATTGCCCTCCTTTATGAGTAAAGTATGTTTTTCATCTCACAGAAGAAATCATCTACCATTATAAGATCAATTCATCTGAGATTGACTACCTAGTTCCTGGAAATCCAAAAAGAATTTGCCTACTATTGCATTTTAAATAACATGATGTGAACTCTTCACCTTTGCATTCTTCTTCCCTTCTCCTTCCATCACAAAGTACATGGGGAAGGCTGAAGTACTCAAAGCCTTCTTTATCTCAGTCTTTACTGGAAGGACTGGCCTTCAGGAATCCCAGGTCTCTGGGACCTGAGGGAAAGTTTGGAGAAAGGGAGACTCACTGACAGTTTAGGAGCAGGTTTGGGAGCATTTAAACAAACCAGACATATGCAAGTCTATGGGACCTGATGGGATGCACCCATGGGTGCTGAGGGAACAGGCTGATGTCTGTGAATCCTCTCTTGATTATCTTGCAAAGTTCATAGTGACTGGGGGAGGTTCCTGAGGACTGAAACAGATAAAATGCCATTTCTTTCTTCAGGAGGGACAAGAAGGTGAATCCATGAAACTGCAGGCAAAGAGGGTGAAAAACAAGAAGGTGATCCAAAGTAGTCAGCAAGGATTTGTGAAGGAGGAATGCCTGACTAACCTGATAGCCTTCTATAATGAGATGAGAGGCTTGGTGGACAAGGAGAGAGCTGTGGTTGTTGTCTGTCCCAATTTTAGTAAGGTTTTTAACACTATTTCCTGTAACAACCTCATACACAAGCTGACAAAGTATGGGTTAGGTAAGTAGAGAGTGATGTGAGCTGAAAACTGGATCAATGGCTGGGCACAGAGCATTGTGATCAGCATTTCAAAGTCTAGCTAGAGGTCAGTAACTACTAGGGTTCCGATGGGGTCAAAACTAGAGCCAATACTGCGTAACATGTTCATTAATGACCTAGATGATATTACAGAGTGCATCCTCAGCAAGTTTTCAGACAATACAAAACTGGAAGGAGTGGCTGATAAAGCAGAAGGAGCTATGCTCAGACAAGAATTTCCTGAATTTCAAAAAAGAGAACTGCAGAGTCCAACCTCTGGGCAATAATAATGACTGGCACCAGTACATGCTAGGGGACAACAAGCTGCAAAGAAACTTTGAAGAGAAGGACCTAGGGGTCCTGGTGGACAACAAATTGAAGATGATCCAGCAATCAACAATGCTCACTTATGGCAAAGAAATGCAAAAACCATGCTGAGCTGCGCTAGAAGGAGCATTGCCAGCAGGTTGACGGAGGTGATCCTTCCCCTCTTACTCAGCACTGGTGAGGCCATGTCTAGAGTACATTGTGCAGGTCTGGGCTCCCCTGTGTAAGAAGACATAGGCATACTCAAGAAAGACCATAAAGGACCATTTAGATTATGAAGGTCTTGGAATATCTGACATATGGGGAGTATGTCATGATATATTTCATATATCATGAAAATTTACAATGATAGAAGAGGAACTTTATAGTGAAACAACTTCAGCATAGAATACCTGGAAGGAACCTTCATCAGAATCCATCACTTTTCATCTAGAAAAAGGCATCTTCTACAAACTATTACTGTAACTGATAACACTATAATATCTTATGCAAGAAAATAATTGATAAGCATGAAAACAGCATTCAGTAATCTGCTCAATACTCTAGAGAGTCAAACAATACAAATCATGTATTTGCAAATACTTGCCTTCTGCACTGGGTGCCTCATTTGGCTATAAACCTACCACTTCATAACTAGAAATAAAATTCTTTGTTTATTTAAAAGCTGACAAAGATTATTCTTTATATAGATAAATATTTGGTATGCAAAAGGCATATTTTGGATTAAAAAAAAAAATCCATTTTATTTATTTGTGGTTCAGTGTTTTTCATCCATTAAGTCCCCACTTACAGAGATCAATTGTGTTCACTATAAATAGCATATAGTCAACACATGGACAAAAAGTAGCTGAAACATGAACAGAAATTAAAACTAAAATAGTGAGATAATTAATCTGAAATGAGCAGTTTAATTTAGTTAGATCTGCCTTATTTGGTTTACAGTGGCCACCCTTTTTGAGGGAAGCTGATAATTTTCCATCCATCTACATTTGTTGCCATGGGATAGAATGAGAAAAATACAAGAAAATACCTGCCTTTCAGTATATTATCTTAGACTAATTCTAAAGAGCTAATGTACTTAGTAGGTTTTGCCTTTATTTGAAAAATTGTTGAAGACTAATCTTTAAATAAACAGGCAGGAAGCATTTTGTATTATGGCTTTTTTTTCACTTTGACTAAAATTAACTTACTTAGGTCTTGAAGTTTAGTTTCTAAATGTAAAAAGAGACTAACGTGTAAAAGTGCCGTGATTAATAAATCACCCCTGACTATTATGTCAAGCACTTGGATCACTTTCCTACATTTCAATAAAGTACCTATAAGCCAAAATTGTAATATATAAACTGGAAAATATCTGCCTAGATTTATTCACTTAGATGGATAATGTAGTTGCACTAATTCCTTTGCATGTAAATTATATGTATTTCTGAATTCCATCAGTACAAAAGTGAATGGTAAGAGTGTTAAGGTATTTTTAAAAAGGATGGAAACAGAACTACAAGATATAATCTGCTGCTGTCCTAAATGTGTAGTACATAATAAGTAATACTTCTGATGGTCGTGTCTGGTTTTAAGCAACTGGATTTCTTCAATACTGTACATAAGCATTTCAATGACCAAGACTTCAGTTGAAAACAGATGGTTACCTCTGGAGTACAGATGTGAGTACTTTTTAGTCAAATAACCTAAGTATTTTGAAGATGATCATGGAGAAACTGGAGCACCTTTTAAACTGCAACTTGACAGTGATATAGCCTAGGAATAAGAGTGGTTTCTCTGGCCAAGCGAATTGAAATTGTCCAAAACCAGCAGCAGGATTTAAAAAGAAATTTCACTCTGTATGTAAGTACTAGACTCAGAGAAATGGGATTATGTGAACTTTTTGGAAAAGATATCTAGACATAGCTGAACTACCAGAAAACAAACCACACAATCGAAAGTCTAAGAGTGCTATAAACTAGTCCTCAGAAATAGAAAAGTATCATTTTATCCAGTGAGAATGTGATTGGTTAGGAATGCAATCTGTCACATACACCCACAGTGAAGCTACTTTAAGGGAGTATGTGTAGGCTCTAAAGGCGATACAAAAAAATCCAAGACAAAGCAGTTGGTTTTCAAGACCTGTGGACATGAACAGAAACCCTTAAAATTGCATGTTGATGGGGTTAAGAAGAAATTAAATTCCTTTCTGCATCTGCACAAGTCACTACCATAAGAAACTCAGCAATAATAGGCTTGTAATCTGCTAAATGGAAATGTGACAATAATTTCCTATCTAAGTAGTAAGTGTTTCTTTCTCATTCAGTATTAACTCTATGTGGTAAGTAGAATATTTCAAAAAAGGAATAAAACATTGACATTATAAAATTATTTGACGTCCATAATATTTCAGTAACTGCTGCTGCCAAGTATTTTTTTATATTAATAAGCACATTGGAACTAATCAGGAGGACAATTTATTATTATTATAATTTGGTGAAGTTTCTTAAATAAAAAGCGGCAACACTTATATATATTGACCTCATTTTGGTCAAGAATTAGGTCAGACTAAACACTTAATTAACCATGATCTTGCTATATGAAATGAATCCCAGTCAAATATCAAGGGTAATTTTAGTTACCAAGTTACACAATGTTCATTGCTTTGAAGCAATAAAAGGCTGTTTTGTTTGTCTATATAGAGAAATGCATTCATATCTTGTCTCAGCTAATTACTTGGGATGGCAAATTTGGTCTCTTTTATCACAGTTCTAATTTCGTCCTTTATTATGGTTCATTTCCTGGACAGCAAGATGCATCAGTTCAGTAGCATCTGAGCACTTAAGCAAGGCAGTACTATGTATTCTAATGATAAGTAAATGGTAGATATATTGGGCTTTCATCTCCTAATCAAAGCCGTGCTGAAATCAAGAATATAACCCTAATGACTTCAGAGCATTCTAGATTTTATTAAATCAATTTTGTAATGGTCTGGTTTTCCAGGAACTAAAACAGTGTGACTAATCCTACAGCCACATGAGAGAAACCCCGCTTCCCCAGCCTCCGTGCAGAGGCATGTGCAGAGCAGCCCTGGCACAAGTGATGCATGCCAATGCCTTGCCACAGCTGCGAGAACCCTCCAGCTCACAATTGCAGCAACCTCCTGTCCCACCATGTGCACGTCAAATGCACTGTTTATTCTCAGCTACTTCAACACACCCAGCCTGAGACTCCCTGTGCACTGCATGTGGGTTCACTCTCACACCAGGAGCAAAATTAAGATCATAGTTTAGAAGAAAACAAGCTGTTCTCTGGCAGAACAAGGGTATAGAAATGGATGATAACAAAAGGAGAGTACTTTTTTTTCCTGCAGAGATGGAGAGTTAGTGCCATATTGCTTGTGGAGACTCCATGTGGCTTCAAATTTCACAAATTTACTCTGCTACAACAATATTACCATAATACTATCAATAATATCCAATAGTGAAATGAACATTGTAGAAATTCTGTGTGTAATTAAGTTAAATCTGGGTTTACTTCAAAAAATAACAACAATGCCCCACCACATCTAAGCAACTTTTGGAATTTGCTTGGAGCAAAGGGGGGAAAAAAGTAATTGAAATATTTTATATTAACACTCACTCATAGGGATGTGGGCAAGCATGTTCCTGCTGTAGTTCTGTCTTACTCAGCTGTTTGTGAAGCCAGAGGAGGGATAATCCCTGGTTTTTCTAGTTTCCTTTCTTAGGTTTAAATGTAGTGAGCTAATCAGCCACATGCTGGGTTTAAAATCATAAGTGACACACTTTGGAGAATGCTTGCAAAGCTGTGTTTTTTTATTTGCTAAGGCAGCATTTGGTTTGCATTTTTGAATAGATGAAAAATATTGCTTGCTTGTAGATGGATGAACAAAAGTGGGCAGACAGCATCACAAGGTGAGGGTGATGTGTTGTATACCTCATGGAAGTAAAGAACAAAATTGTAGATTCTGAATTTGGACTGGGAATTACTATGACTATTTAGCTGAAACTGAAATCAAACTCATTCTTTACATCTTTATAATACTTTAGAGCTGTGTCTGCAAGTAAAGATAAAATAAAACTCCTAATCTACACAAAATATTAAAAGAGATATTGCCCATGTGGCTTAAAAATTAACTAAAAATTAAACAACAATCAGCAAACCACTTTCTGTTGGAGAAACTTTCAAATAGAGCTATGTTTAGTTTTTGCCTTTGCTACTCCAACAATTCCAAAACCAAGAAAAAACTTATTCCCCTTCCTATGCTGAATTCTGAAGTGCCTAACAAAAACATGCATTACAAAAGAGAAGCTGAATCACTTACACAGTGTTATTGAGCAAGCTTGCTACCCTGCACTACAGGAGAGTAGACTTTGGCCTCTTCAGGGATCTGCTTGGGATCTACCATGGGATAGAGCCCTGGAGAGAGGAGGGACCCAAGAAAGCTAGTTAATATTCAAGGACCACCTCCTCCAAGTTCAGGAGCAATGCATCCCAACAAAGAGGAAGTCAGGCAAAAACACCAGGAGGCCTGCACGGATGAACAAGGAGCTCCTGGACTAACTCAGACACAAAAAGGAAGCCTACAGAGGGTGGAAGCAAGGACAGGTAGCCTGGGAGGAATACAGAGAAATTGTCGGAGCGGCCAGGGATCAGGTTAGGAAAGCCAAAGCCCTGACAGAATTCAGTCTGGCCAGGGACATCAAGGGCAACAAGAAAAGCTTCTATAAGTACGTCAGTGACAAACAGAAGACTAGGGAAAATGTGGGCCCTCTCTGGAAGGAAACAGGAGAGCTGGTTACCCAGGATACAGAGAAGGCTGAGGTCCTCAATGACTTTTTTGCTTCAGTCTTCTCCAGCAAGTGCTCCAGCCACACTGCCCAAGTTGCAGAACGCAAAGGCAGGGAATGGGAGCATGAAGAACCACCCACTGTAGGAAAAGATCAGGTTTGAGACCATCTAAGGAACTTGAAGGCACATAAGTTCATGGTCCCTAATAAGATGCACCCATGGGTCCTGAGGGAACTGGTGGATGAACTGGCTAAGCCACTATCCATCATATTTGAGAAGTTGTGGCAGTCCGGGAAAGTTCCCACTGACTGGAAAAGGGGAAACATAACCCCCATTTTTAAAAAGGGAAAAAAGGAAGACCCGGGGAACTACAGGCCAGTCAGTCTCACCTCTGTGCCCAGCAAGATGATGGAGCAGATCCTCCTGGGAGCTATGCTAAGGCACATGGAAAATTAGGACGCAACTGGTGACAGCCAACATGAGTTCACTAAGGGCAAATCGTGCCTGAGGAATTTGGTGGCCTTCTGCGATGGGGTTACAGTGATGGTGGATAAGGGAAGAGCAACTGACGTCACCTACCTGGACTTGTGCAAAACATATGACACTGTCCCATGTGACATCCTTGTTTTTAAATGGGAGAGACGTGGATTTGAAAGATTGACCGCTTGGTGGATAAGGAATTGGCTGGATGGTTGCGCTCAAAGACTTGCAGTCAGCGGCTCGATGTCCAAGTGGAGAGCAGTGATGCGTGGTGTTCCTATGGGGTTGGTATTGGGACCGGCGCTGTTTAATATCTTTGTCAGTGACTTGGACAGTGGGATTGAGAGCACCCTTAGCAAGGTTGCAGATGACACCAAGCAGCGTGGTGCAGACAACATGCTGGAGGGAAGGGATGCCATCCAGAGGGACCTTGACAGGCTTGAGAGTTGGGGCCGTGCAAACTTCATGAAGGTCAACAAGTCCAAGTGCAAGGTCCTGCACGTGGGTGGAGTCAATCACAAGCACAAGTACAGCCTGCACAATGAGTGACTTGAGAGCAGCCCTGAGGAGAAGGACTTGGGGGTGTTGGTTGACGAGAAGCTCAACATGACCTGGCAATGTGTGCTCACAGCCCAGAAAGCCAACCATGTCCTGGGCTGCATCAAAAGAAGTGTGACCAGCAGGTCGAGGGTGGTGATTCTGCCCCTCTACTCCACTCTCGTGAGACCTCACCTGGAGTCCTGTGTTCAGCTCTGGAGCTGCCAACATAAGAAGGACATGGACCTCTTGGAGCAAGTCTAGAGGTCCATGAAGATGATCAAGGGGCGCTGAAGCACCTCTCCTATGAAGACATGTTGAGAGAGTTGGGATTGTTCAGCCTGGAGAAGTGAAGGCTCCAGAAGACCTTATAGCAGTCTTCCAGTACCTAAAGGGGGCCTGCAAGAAATCCAGAGAGGGACTTTTTACAAGGGCATGTAGTGATAGGACAAAGGGTAATGGCTTTAAACTGAAAGAAGGTAGATTTAGTTTAGTTGTAAGGAAGAAGTTCTTCACTGTGAGGGTGGTGAGACACTGGAACAAGTTTTCCAGAGAGGCTGTGGCTGCCCCATCCCTGGCAGTGTTCAAGGCCATGTTGGATGGGGTTTTGAGCAACCTGGTCTAGTGGAAAGTGTCCCTGTCCATGGCAGGCGTGTCAGAACTAGATGATCTCTAAGGTGCCTTCGAACCCAAACTATTCTATGATTCTGTAGTTCTATGATTCCATGATTCTATGATATTTTGTGGAGAATTTTTATTTCGTTCTTATCTTGCTTTCCTGGGAAATATTTTTAATGTAGAATTGCATGTATTCTCAGTCACTTGCAGTGTTCTATACCCATAAATCTGACAGTAAATATTCCTTCTTATAATGTTAAATTTAAATTTGCCTTTTGCATCCAGAAAAATCCTTATTTAATGCTGTCACATAGTAATAATGCATGTAATAGTAATAGATGTAGTATACATTAATGAACAATGAGTACAATTTAAGTTTTTGTCTCATTATAAGGTTTGTCAACTATAAAGATTGTCAAATATTTATCTTCTACATTTTCTTTCCAGTAAATACAGTTTTCTTAGGCTTTAATGATGTCTTAGTATTTTTCATAGAGAAAAAAAATCCATTGATGAATAGACATCTTCTGTTCCAAAGTTAGCAATTACAGTAAGGAAAACAATAATTTCAGTGGGTCAGGAATGCATACTTATACTTCAGTGACAAAATTTTTAATAGAGGCAGACACAAAGGACTTCTTTTTTCCCCTTTTGACTATTACATTCTTAGAAATCTATGAAGAGGCACTCTGTCAGGTGGAAGGGCTCAATTTTATTTTTCTGATGAAACTGAAGTGTGAGAGATGCATTGTTATGACACAAAACCATATAAGAATCAATTAAAAATTCCACTGCAGGTGTCTGTATTCACAAAAAGATATATTTCCCTTCAAATGGAGAGAAGCATGAAATACATTAAAATAACCATTTACATCTTCAAATTTGGGATTTTACTTCTTCCATTTTGTCTACAAAAGACTTCACAAAATTTCGAAGGAGATTCTTAGGTCCTCCATATCATGTAGATAATTTGTAATGGTAAAAAACTGCTCAGTATTGCTAAGCATTTAAGTTCATGAAGAATATAGAAATCAGTACAGATGGGTGGACAGTCTCTATCCAACCAATGCAGTTAAGCTTTGTTCCCTACATCTCTGCCTCCTTGCTTACCCTCATGCATTCACTTTGCTAAATTAAGAAGAAAGCTGTGGCAAAAGACAAGGTTAGAGTTTAAGTCAGTAAGTTACTGTACAACTCTTCATCGTTACCCTTAATACTTAAGAATTGATCTAATTTCTCATCTTAAAGGATAGGTTAATTTCCCAGCTAGACAACATGAATATTTTGATGCCCTTGATGCAAATATTTTTTCTTCCTCATTACCGCTGAACTTTTTGAGTCTTACTCATACAGCTTTTGATGTGTTGAATTTCAGCAGTTGAGTGTCTGTTAGAAAGCCAGAAGCAGCATTTTGATTTGCTGCCCAGTGTTAACCCACCAGGGGCTGCTGTGGACTGTGCAATGGACCATGAATCAGCTGGGAATTGCTGGGACCACATGCCAGATGGAATTTTATCAAAAATGCCTATTGCAATGAGATAAGCCTGTTGCACATTTCTTTGTAGTTTAGCCACCAGCTGGAATTCATGATCTTCTATGACCTTGTAGTCTCAAAAAATGCTCTGTTATGACAAATTACAATTATAGTCTCTGGTTTTGTAAGATAAACATAGTAAGTCTTCTCTTAATCAAGAAAATCCTTCATTATAAGAATTGATGAAAATGTTATTGGCTAGAAAAATAAGAAGAAAGAAGGAACTATTCAGAAACAGTAACTGAGAAACTGCTAACATTGCTATATTTTGAGAAACAAAATACTACCTAGGTAACAGCTTCTCAACAAACTGTTCTGTTGACATTTGTTGATGGCTCAAGTTCTTGATTTTTAAGAACTTAATATATATTAGTCCAGGAGTCATCAGACAGGGAACTGTCTTGAAGTATTACTTTATTTTCACCTTTCTGATCTATGGCCCTTTTTCTGCAAATTGTCTTTGTAGTAGTATCCAAGCTCCTAAAAATTAAGAAAATATAAAATATTTATTTATTTATACTTGAGAGGGAATCATTTTGCCAGAAGTGCTAACATTTTAGATATTTGAGAAGTAGTGTTTTTTAGAAAAAAGTAATATGAAAACATGCATAGCAATTTTAGTCTCTCAGCAGCAGCTGTTGTAAACATATTGTAGTGATCTCCAGCTGCTGTAGTCTACCATTTTTTACCTTATTATGGCAGGTAGTTAGCCTTGGTAATGCAAGAATGTGCAAAATTTCTATCGCCTGGTATTTCGTTGGTTATTATAAGTAAAAAAATATAAAGAATTAGCAAATCCGCTCAGGAGAATCATATTGAAATCATCAGCAGAATACTTCCTTCAAAACATAAACCATTTGCAAATGGAACTGAGAAAATCTCAGACTAAAAGACCAATAACTTTGTCATCAGTGACTAATGCATGTCTTACTCAATTCAGGCAAATAGATTTCAACTTGCAAATCTTAATCAATGAAATGCTGTTATTTTTAATGAAATAGTCCCTGATTTTTGCTGATGCAAACACTACTACCTCAGATTCTATTATCTACCAACTATAAGCCAAACTATGCCCAGAGATCCTCTTTCACTGTGGTACATTGAATGTGTTATAGCTTTCATGTAGTTTTAGACCAAAACTTATCTAGTTTCAGAAAGTTGTAAAGGTTTAATTTAAAGTGAAATTTATTCTCATAAAATATAACAGTAGTTTCAAGTTTTCAGTGAAAACCACTGGAACACATTTTAAATTTGTATTAGTTCACTGATTATTTGCCAGTAAAATTACATAAATACATTCTACTACAATATCTTGCTCAAGTGACTAAGCATATATATAAAAATAAATATTTTCTCTATTTCTGATTTCAGGGTTTGATGCACTTTATTTTTTACTGTATTTGGTTTACACAGCAAGATTTTGGTAGCAAGGTGGGGGGGCTTCATGAGTGGCTTCTGTGAGAAGACACCAGAAGCTGCCCCCATGTCTGACAGTGCCAGTTCCAGCTGGCTCTAAGACAGACCCGCCACTGGCCAAAGCTGAGCCAGTCAGTGACATTGGTAGTGCCTCTGTGATAACATATTTAAGAAAGGAGAAAGAAAACTGCACAACAGCAGCTGGGAGAGAGGACTGAGAATATGTGAGAGAAATAACCCTGCAGACCCCCAGGTCAGTGAAGAAAGAGGGGGAAGAGGAGCTCCAGGCCCCAGAGCAGAGATTCCCCTGCAGCCCATGGGGAAGACCACAGTGAGGCAGGTTGTGCCTCTGCAGCCCAGGGAGGTCCATGGTGGAGCAGATCTCCACCTGCAGCCCAGGGAGGAGCCCATGCTGGACCCGGTGGATGTGCCCAAAGGAGGCTATGACCCCATGGAGAGCCCATTCAGGGGCATGCCCTTCACAGGACCTGACCTTGTGGACAGGAGCCCACGCTGGAGAAGGTTTTCTGGCAGGACTTGTGACCCTGTGGGGGCCCCATACTGGAGCAGTGTGCTCCTGAAGGACTGCAGCTCGTGGAAGGGACCCACGCTGGAGCAGTTCATGAAGAACTGCAGCCCATGGGAAGGACTCACGTTAGAGGAGTTTGTGCAGGACTGTCTCCTGTGGGAGGGACACCACACTGGAACAGGGCAAGAGTGTGAGGGTGAAGGAGCAGGAGAGACAATGTGTGATGAACTGACCACAGCCCCCATTCCCCATCCTCCTGTGCTGCTGGGGGGGAGGAGGTAGAAAATTTAGGAGTGAAGTTGAGCCTGGGAAGAAGGGAAGGGTGGGCAAAAGGTGTTTTAAGATTTGGTTTTATTTCTTATAATTCTACTCTAGTGTTAATTGGCAATAAATTAAACTGATTTCCCCAAGTCAAGCCTGTTTTACCCAGGACAGTAATTGCAAGGTGATCTCCCTATCCTTATCTCCATCCACAGGGTTTTCGTTGTATTTTCTCCCCCTGTTCTGTTGAGAACAGGGAGTGATAGAGCAGCTTGGTGGACACCTGGCAGCTAGCCACAGTTAACCTGCCATATTTAGAAACAAAAAATTATTTCCCTCTAGCACATATTATTATTGTTGTTATTGTTATTATTGAAAGAGTGTCTGATCTAAGTTTTGTATGGCTAATATTTTTGATGGAGTTCTCAGCCATAATCATAAGTCCAAGAACTGACCAGTGTGGGAGCAATAGTTACTGTAATGATCCAGAATGCTTGGCAGCATCTAATTTCAAGGCAATTTAGTGTTTCCTGAGGCAGAAAGAAAGATTTTTTTTTTTTTAATGTGCAGAAGGCACATGTTTTGTATCTGTTCAGTCAACAACAGTCAAAATTGTATTACATGCCATTACTAAGCAAACCACATACAGGAAAAAAAAAAAGATAGTTGAAAGTCATAGGCATCAGCAAGGTGAAGGACAAGAGATGTCAATCATAAGTGAGGTCACCCTGACTGACCTGAATTTGTATTAGAGATACTTCATATGTTACATGATCCAGTCAATCCTCTGCTGTGGAATTGCAGACCACAAAGAAAAAATCGTCACTGAATGGCAACTGAATCTCACACTACCAATTAGATTGAACTGAATGCATTGCATATAATGTGAACTTAGACAGCAAAGAAGGTCTTAAACATAGGCATTTTTATTATTTCAGATGCTATGAGGCAAATGATGTATCCACAAAAGAGCTAGCAGATGTAGGACAATGAAATATGGGAAACCTATATCTGTCTGGATTCACTTCAGGAAACCAGGCAGGTTACCCCAGCATATCTCAAATGACACCAGGCAACTGTATTTCAGTAAGAACAGAGCCTCTACATATAGGCAAAATGAAATCCAACTTGTATGCACAAATTTTATTCATGTATATCCTCTGTTTTTTTTCATTTCTTCCATGTTTATGGCCATAAGGGTAATCTCTGCTTCCAGCTTGCAGAAGGAGATTGCTGATTTTTAGGTGTCAACTGACTAAGGACTGTTACAACTCACACTCTGTTGAGTTCGCTTCTTTGTCACATTAATTCAAAATTGATTCTGAGTCAAAAGACTCAAAATCAGATGGACTTTGGTAAGCTTTATCTAAGACACATTAATTTCAAATATCTTTCTCATTTTTCTGTTGGGAAGAAACAGCATAACCATTCATCACTTCCATCTTCCCCAAACTCTTTCACAGTTGTCACCACTACTATGAAAGAGACAAGAAACTTTGACAAAATCTTTGTTTTAGGGATCTCTGGAAACCAGTCTAAGCATGTTTCATTATATGTATGGAAAAGTGTTAATTAAACAAGCTAAAATCCCCAGGGAGCTAAACCCTGGTGCAAGGGAGCTTACAGGGGGTTCATGGAAAGAAAAAGGGTTATATTTCCATGCTTCTTTCCAGCTGATTGACTATGAAGATGAGAGGATCACTTACCTTCTCTACTCTGCTTCTGCATGATCGACTGCCTCTTGAGAAAGGAGTAGGGGGGGAAAGATCTCTTCCACTCATTAGTGAGATAAATACATTGCTTGGAAAGCTATACATTGTGAGATCCCTATTCCCATGAACTGAATGTACATTCTTTATTTATAGGGTTTTTTTTTAGAATTTACCATTTTTTATTGCATATTAAAATAATTATTAGAAAATCAACTCTTGATTGACTTCCTTAGTCAATCCTTCTGCACTCATCAGTGGTGAGAAAGGAAATAAAGTTGCACAAAGCTGTGGTGGTTGGGACTTGTGAAGTAATACAGTTTATGCAGACTGTTAATAGAGTGTAACTATATGGGTCATTAAGAAGTTGCAATGCTTTCCTTTACTTTTTCAGGAAATGTTCATCTTAATATGGCTGGTTTGCTGAGAATGAATAATAGCACTGTCGCCTTAAGGAGGCGTGGCGACCTGGTTCAGGAACAGCACGGCGACCAACCCCAGGTCGCTCGGTCCATCAGCTCACAGACACCAATGTGGAGGACGGCAAATGGCGTTTATTGGTGCGTAACACAGCATTATATAACTTGGGGTTACAACATCACTTCCGTCCGCTTGCATCATAAACTAAACGCTATTGGCTATCAGGAGAGGGGCTTTATCTTTCCGTACAGCGTGATATCTTCCGGCTGCCTGGCCCTAACTACCTACAAAGCACACTGCAGATCAGAGCTGTACACTTAGCTTCTGTTTAAATAATACAGTCATACTAAATTTTGTGGCAAAGTGGGGTCATGGAAACCCTGAAAACACTCTGTACAAGTTTAACGTGATTTGTGAAGAAAGCTCTGTGGAAAGCAATGGCCACAAACAACTTCTTAACAGAGATATTCATTCCAAGGCAATTTACTTACAAGGCTGATAATGACAGGTCTGAGAACTGACTATTTTAGGAAAGCCAGAAGCAAACCAGAAGAATAGCAAATTGACTCCTTTCTGTATCTGGTGGAGCTACAGATTGAAAATACCAAGTTATTCTTCATCCAGATGTCTCAGATAAAAAAAATCATAAGCTGCTGTCTTTGGTGAGTTTGGTTTTGTTATTTTAACCCCTTCCAATATTTCTTAATCCCTTCAATTACTTCTTTTGTTTCTTTACACATATGACTGATTTATACAGAGTGGGAATAAGTGGAAAATTTTGTCACATGCTTTAAATTCTAGCAAAGTTTGGCACTTTCATTTTCAGACTTCAGGACAAGATGTAGGGTAAGATGTAGGGTCATATAGTTTATGGCATCACAGAACATTGCATGTCAGAAAGTCTGTACCTTGACACTCATGTGTCAATTGTTTGAGAAAGCAATTACTGAGGCCTGACAAGTTAAGAGCTTCAAGAACCAACAGGAGACATTGCAGATTTTTTAATCCCATATGCAACTTCAAATGTATTACAGCTTAGTGCCATCTGTTAAAGAAACAGAAACCAACATCACAAATTTACAACAAAATTTCCAAACAGCCTGATATAAGCCATATTCCTTGGGATGAGCTTGCACACAGCAATCCTTACATACATCTGGTACAGACAGTACCACAGGCAACCACATGATGAATGCCCTGCCACATATGACAGATGTCGTAAGTGGAGCTAGTATGCATACATATGCTGCTCAGGGGCTGAGTCCCGTGCATGTCTATGAGCCAACTGGAGACGATAAGCTGGAACATCTTAAAACATGCCCTGGCAATTAAAACTCAGCCAAATCATTGAGCTGAAGGCATTATTTTCCAAGACACTTCACTCTGCTTTAAGACTAACTCAAAAGCGATGTTGCAGGTATCCATGGTAATAGGGGTCTCATATGATTCATCTTAACGTCTCCCTTCCTAACATTGAAATGGGACCTACAGCATGGAATGCATGCATTATATAGTGATGTTTAAATGAGCAGTTATCTATATGAAGACTTTTAATAACTACTGTTAAGCTTTAAGCGAAGTAAAGAACACATCAGGAACAAAGGTTGAATGCATATCAATCTGTGAGGGTAGATTTGCCTGGAAGTTCCCAAGGTTGTTTCATTGACCACAAAATCTAAAATAACTCTTCACAGCCACACATAAGAAAAAAATATTTTCCCTTTTCCTCTGTGTCCATGAGTATCGCTTCTTTTTCTAAAACAGTTTCAACTTGTGATTCACAATGTAGTTATTGAAGAAGCTGATCAGATTTCCGATTGCTGTTTACTCATAGACACTTTGGCGAAGTCTTCCACATGCAAACATGCACACATGAAGGTACCCACATGTGAGCCAAATACCTAATGCCAAATGCCTAACATGATATTCACTGACATTATGGTCAATGAAAAGGTAGTCAAGAAAATTGCCATGGCTTAGTTCAGTTAGATTAAGCATAAATTTCTGATGCCATTTGAGATGTCCTACAGCCAGCTCTCCACTTGCCTGTCCAAAAGAGTTTCATATTCACCAGCCCTCCTTTAATCTCTCAGGTAGCTTAGAGTATTTCAAAGAACAGTAAATATTTGTGCAGGCAGACCTTTCTTCTTAGGTCCAGTCTCACCATATTCCTATTTCATATATTTAGCACCTAATACACCACACACTTATGCATTTCTAAAGAAAATGAATAATTTGCTCAAATCAGAATTAATCAAACAAGGTATTATTTAGCCAATTGAACAAAAGAATTATTTGATCTGTCAAGTACCTCAGTCCCAACATCCATTCCAGTTTGAATCATAACATCTACATATTTCATGACATATCAGCCATTCAACCATTCTCATTATGTGTAGTTTGTGTAAAGCTGCATATAACATTATTAAGTAATAGAGGTGTTGATTACTGTTTGATTTAGCCATTCTACAGATTGCTTCAGTGTTGCTCTTTTGAAGGCGCCAGTAACTGCAATCCACTGCTCCTAAACTCACATTTCTTCACAGTTCTTATACAAATGATCTTGATAGGAAGGACACAAATCAGATGTCACCTAGATGGTGTATTATCTTCCCAGGCCTTTTAATGGATGGGTTTTAACTTTAGGTACAGGGCAACTTTGAATAAGAAGCATTTAGATATTCATCTGTCTAAGTCTACATGGAAAGGACAGAGCGAAGTGTCAGAAGCTCAAGCTGGCGCTTTTTTTTTTTTTTTTTTTTTTTTTTTTAAACAATATTAACATTTTGTGTGTACTCAGCTGCTGGCCACTGGCACGTCTTACATTTGACATTTTTTGCTGAGCTCCATATCCTTTGTGTTTATATATATTAAATATATGGATATATGTGTGCATGTATATGTAAGTGCATATATGTGTGCGTGTGTGCATGTATCTATAAAATTTATTCCTGTGTGAAATATTTCAGTCATTTTTCAACATAAATTTTTGTGAGCTGCAAAGATCTTTACATTAAAAAAACAAACTTCATGAGATCAGTTGTCTTGCTAATGCTTGAAATACGCTGTCACAAATTTAATATTTATATAACTCAGTGTGGAAGTTACAGTTATATTATCTTCTATTTTCTCCCCCCCCCCCCCCCCCCCCCCCCCCCAATTTTCCTCACTGGACTTGGAAGGGAGGCAGCAGAGAGACAGCACCATTGCTAGACAATTTTCAAGAAAATCATGCTAAAAATGCAAAAAGTAAGAAATATTTCAAGTTATATATTTGTGTAATTTTAATTACTGACTAGTTTAAAGAGTCTGTTGTTTTTCTATAATCGTAGTCCAAATAATTAACTCCCATTTATGTTAATTAGCTTTCCTTCCAACTGTCCTGTATTCCCAGCTGCAGGATGTCCCTGTAGGGCCTTCCCATTCCCTGAACTGATGCTTTACCAGGTCTTATTTTCTTCTTCAGTTTGAAGGACATCTTTTATCTAACTTAATCCCTTCTCTACCTCTTAATTCTCCAGCAGCATCTCTTGACTAGTACTGACACTGGCCATCTATAGATATAGTAAAGGACCAAAGGCAAAATCACATATTTCTCCTTAGCACTTAAAGTTGTTAAACAGTGACGTTACTACTTAACTTACATTACCACTAAAAGTAAGAAATTTAATATTGCAGCTACTGCTTCCCTTATTTGCAACATTTAGAATTCTTTATAATTCCATTTTATACAACCTGATTACTTTGCTGAAACTGTATTGAAGGAAACATTTGTTAGTCGTTGGTTTTAGTGAGTGTGGTCTGACACCCTTCTTACAGCCACAAACAACTGCAATGAAGTAAAATTTTGGGACACAATCTGACAGCCTATTGAGGTACACTGCTGGTTTACAAGATACAGCTCGATCACTATTTATGTAGGATTTTTCATGCATGATATATTAGCATATTACAGTCTGAGGAATATTGAAGTATGCATCATGAACTCTATTTTGTTTGTAAAGCCTAATGGCTCTAGTGGGTAGATGAAATACCTGAATTAAAATTCCAGATCTCTTAAGTCTACATTAACAAGCATTTTTCATGTTACCTAATCTTAATACTGAAGGAACAATGTCTATTTATTAAAGACTAGCTACAACAAGGTACTTTCACAGTACTTCTCCATAGCACCCCAATAAAAACAAGCAAGCAAACAACTATAATAAAAACAAGCAGGTAAACAATTATAATAAAAACAAGCAGGTAAACAAGTAAAAACAATACAAAAGTGACTAAACCATCTTACTAATTGCACACACAGTTTTTAAAAATGTTATTATCATATTGCCTATATAGCGTAACTAAGGCTTAGATTCAGCAATATATTAAAACAAATAGATCATTTGCATCACATCTATCAAAATTCCAAAAGATATTTAGACCTCAGGTTCATTTTTTGGTTCCTATCTCACTTGTAGTTTTCATTGTGGATCATGAGTGTAGTTTTCTAGAGGTAGTCTTTAACATTATTCACATGCCTAATATAGGTACTGGCTCAGCTAAATGCCTACATGACATGCAAATTAAAAAAGCTCAGTAACACAAGCAGACATGCGTGTTTCTTTTTATTCATCTGTGTGTGTTTCTTTTTATTCATCTGTGTGTGTATACATGATTGGGTATTCACATATCCTCTAGGCCTAGTACTCACTGCACATTCATGTACATCCATACCATATGCACATGGGTGTATGTGCATACACAGAGTCACAAAATTGCAGAATCACAGAATGGTTGAGGTCGCAAGGGACCTCTGGAGGTCAGCTAGTCCACTCTCCTGCTCAGGCAGGGTCACTGAGAGGCAGTTGCTCAGGACCATGTCCAGATAGCTTTTGAGTATCTTCAAGGACAGAGACTCCACAACCTCCCTGAGCTACCTGTACCACTGCTTAGTCACCCTCACAGTAAAAAAGTGTTTCCTGATGATCACATGGAGCCTTCTTTGTTTCAGTTTGTGCCCACTGCCTCTGGTCCTGTCACTGGAGACCACTGAAAAGAGCTTGGCTCCCTCTCAACTTGGTGTCCACCAGGACCCCCAGTCCTTTGCAAAGCTGCTTCCTAGCTGAGTAGGTTCCGGAATGTACTGGTGCATGGAATTATTCTCCCCCAGGTGCAGAACAGTGCAATTCCCTTTGCTGAACTTAATGAGGTTCCTGTGAGCCCATTTCTCTAGTCTGTCGAGGTCCCTCTGAATGGCAGCACAAACCTCTGGTGTATCAGCCACTCCTCCCATTTTGGTGTCATCAGTAAACATGCTGAGGGTACAGCCTGCCCCATCATCCAGGTCATTAATGAAGATGTTAAACAGGATTGGACCCAGTATTGACCCCTGGAGTAAACCACTAGATACTAGCCTCCATATGGACTTTGTGCCACTTATCACCACCCTCGGGGCCTAGCCAGATACTGTGCCTGCTTCACACTCCTTGCTAAGTTAGAATAGATAAGGAAAATAAATGAAGAAGTCTATTTGAACATATCCTTCTCTTAGGTTGGTAGGAATGTAAGAAAGGTACTTTTTCAGTATGATAAGACAGTCTTACAAGTTTATATGGATAGGTATACAGTAGTACAAAAACAAAGATGTAAAACTAAAAATGGTTAATAAAAAGGAGTAAAAGCAGAGATATACAGCTCACAGTGTGTCAGAATATTTTCTTACAACTATTCTGATGGAAGAAAATAATTTAACAACTGTAGGAAAATCATTAGAAAAGATGATAGAAAAAGGGAGAAAATGATTCTGTTGTCTAAGGTCAAGTCATTTTTGCTCCTTCCTTCTCATTAGTCCCTCTGTACCTGTGTCGTGATAAACGTCTGTTCTCAGATTATACTATGACAACCATTCTGCTCTGCACTCTGAAAAAAAAATAAAATAAAGCATGGATTTTCTCCTACGGATGGTGCCTTAATCAGAAGATGACCAGCATATTCTCTCATTTGTTTATCCTCTATCATTTGTTCCTTTCCTCAACAGCAGAAATGAAAGACCAAGGTTCAATACCTTATATATATATATATACACCATTATATATATATCTATGCCTCTTCACTATGGCATATTTGGCATATTTTTATATGGGATGTGGAATTGAACAATCAGATAATTTTTGTGAATATTCTCCTTTCTATGTGAAGTCACATCACATAAAGAAATTATCAAAAGTAGTATATTTTTTTCCTGAGTATGTCACTGCCTCCTCCTCAATCAAAATGCTGATACCGTAGCTGACATAGAAGTGGCTGAATTTGCAGTGAGTGACACACCTAGAGGACACATTTATATGTAGTCAGATGACAATCATGCTAGGTGGTCCCTTTCTTTTGCTCATTTGATAGAAAATAAGTTTACCATTATCATATGAATTGATGCGTCATAAAGACAAATAAATAAAATCTTAGGGGAATGAATACATTCCTTTGATAGAGAAATCATTGACAGAATAAAAGGCTGAAGAACAGAAAAGTGCTAAATGTATGCTGAAACATAACACAGAATTGTAAAAACTTTATGTGAAATCTTTCCAAGGACTGGCTGACTAATAAGGTGAAGTGCCAAAGGGCTGGTATTTCTCAAGGATATCAGTAACTGGCAAGCTGATGGAGTGCTGAATCCACAAATCAAGTTAAACAGGGAAGCATAAAGGTGTAGTATATCAAGAATCCTGTAACTCAGATAGTATCTAAAGGGTGGGGAGGTGGGAGGAAGCTGCTTGTTTGAGCGAACAAAGGCTTCAGAATTGTATGCAAGGTGAAGAGAAAACAAAACCTTATGCGAGAGCTCTTCCAAAACTTAGAAGCAACTGATGTGCCCATAAGACTTCTATTTCTAATCATATAATTGGGACTGGATTCCCAATTACTGCTGCAACTCTGTAACTAGGAATGAATGACTTGTATGTGAATGACTATGTGTGGTTTTGCCTGAGTGAGTTTATATGGATAAATTGAACAGAAAGGCTTCTGAATATTTTGTTGCCGGACTATGTCACACTAGAAGACAACATGATATTTTAATTTTTGCAACAAATAACCTGATCACATGAAGGAGGTGGTACGCACAGGAAGGCCTTCATAACGAACTGGGCAATGGTGTTTTGGCCTTCCACAGACACATGATAAAAAAAGAATTCCATGCGAAGCCACCTGTAGTACTTGCTGTCTAATACTGTATCTCATTTTAGGATGGAATGAATCATGCTTTGAAAGTAGCTATGTGCCTGTATTGGTTAGGTAAGGAAATATTTTTATTTAATCTAGGTGCTTAATTTTCAGACAGTTTAGGCCAAGTGGTAGGAATCCTACCCTAAGTGCTCAAGGGAATTTGAAGGAACAACAGTGAATGCCTTCAGAAGTGTCTACCGTGATACACTTTCAAAAGAGATGAAAGTTGAAGGAAGATTTTGAGGTATTTTAGATGTCTGATTTCAGCCTAAGTCCCACAGTGTACCTGATACTTCTTTTTGGATCTTGTATTACTCCTTTCTGTGATGTAAGAAATGTGGATTCTTACGGTCTTCAGTCTTTTACTTTTTGCTGGATGTTACAGTGTTCAGTTACACAGCATGGTACAGCAGTTTGCACTGTGCCTGTTTTCTTACTGTAAGATTGTGGTGAAGATGTTTTCTTCCTGCTTTCATAATAAATTGGTTTCAATTAGTACATTAATTTTTATCAATTGGGATCTGTTTGAGAACTAATTCACTTTTTGTTCGAAAGAATTTCACATACCTTGTGGAGTTATTTAGGACCTCGATTTTAAACTTTGTGTCAAAGCACCAAGTTGTGCGATTTCAATTTTTTCCAGAACAGCCTAAGAAATGGTCATTTTTACCATAAGTGCTTACTATTTGCAACATATCCTCTGGTGTGGATACATCTGAAAAGGGGATGTAGTAAGGTTTATTTAGTTAATGACTTCACAACATTTTGCTTGAGCGTCATTTACACAAATTGCAGATGAGTGTCTGAATTTGTTGCCTTCAGCTCTCCTGAACAGCTAATGTAAAGAACTCGTATTCTTTTTGTTATATATATTTATGAACTATAAAAGTAATACATATTTCATATCCATTTAATCATTAGACATTATTGTTTGTTATTTACGTATTTTATATGCATACTATTATAAATGGTAGCATTACTGTCCAATTGAAGTTACAGTGGCAATCTCAGAACATGAACTCCCTGGACAATATGGGTACAAGGCATGAATCTCAGAAATGTGTTTTGCCCCAGAGAGCATAGTGGGAGAAGATGCCACTAACACTGCCATTTAGGCATCGGCATTCTGTCCCTGGTTCTGCAGTTATTGCCAAGCACATTTCCATGTATCTTACCAATGGTTATGGCTTTGCATTTTTTTAACTAGCAGTTATTTTCTTCTTTTTATACAATAGTTTAACTGTTCCTGCCTGGTTTCCTGTAGCAACTGCCCCAGCAACTTCTCTGAATGCCAAGTCTGATTCAAAACAGAGCCAAAGAAGTGGTTTCTGCTTCTTCTTCCTTCTCCTTTATTTTTTAAAAATTTATTTTCTTAGCTGTTCCAAAGGCATTTAACTTCCATTTACATACATTTGAGCAAGAGAACATGATGTTCCAGTTTGCTCACTTCCCACATATGAAAAAATAAGGAAGTGTTTGTCTTTGCAGATTGTTTGCTTTTCTTCATACTAGATGCAAGGAAAATGTAATACACCCACAAGCATATGCACAGACACTGTCACCTTGGACATTCAGTATTGTAAGTGGGAGAGCAATCATGTATTGAAATCCAGATAATACACTTGGCCAGGGCCACTCTGACATTTTAAGTGTACATATTTGATGTGACTTTTACTGTTAATTACACAGGCTTTATGAATTCCTCTATCACCTCCTTTTCACTGAAACAGGATGAAAGGAACCATATGGCCCTTTCACATCCTATAAGAGAGATTCAGATTGAAATAAACAGTGGCAAACTCACCCTTTATTTTGCACCATTGTCCCTGTAAGGTTTTGAGCTAGCATGGAGCACACTAGCACTCCACTGCGTCACCTATGTGTTCCCACTTGTTTTCTCTTCAACTATCAACAGGGAGAGCTTTATCAGAACAATAATTATAAAGTCACAACATTTAACTTCAGAGATATGAGGTAAACAGGAGGGTCAGAAGCAGAGCTGAATAGGGTAAAGAGGCAGAAAAAGCAGCATGAGCAAAACTTGCTAGACGTAACTCTTTACCTGAACGACCCCTACATGACACAGTCATAAACTTGGGGAAAACTATCATCACCAGGAGGATTTCTTGCAAAGAAATCACTCTGTTTTCATCTATAAAAATAAATTCCTGCCAATTCCTAGGCCTGAGGTCAAATTACCCAAACAGCCCATTATTAAACCCTCTTGCTCTGCGAAACAAGATAGCCACATGGCAGCAACCCTTTTAACAGTACTCCCTACCCTGTGCTAAATCCTGAAATGTTCCCAGATGGATGTTTGGGAGACTGCTTGTTGGCATAAGCTAAATATGTTCTAGGGATCTTTTCCAGCAATATAATCAGACAAATAGTAGCCTTCCAATGCCTGGAAACTGCCTTTCAGTCTTCAGTTAGAGTCTACATAGGTTTTTGTTTACTTTGTCCATCACATGGGTGTAGCATATGAATCAGGTCTATTGTACTCCTAGGGATAACTGTAATTTTGCCTTATAGCTTACTTTATATCTATGCCAGTAAAATGCTACACAAAGCTTTGTTCAGTGCTACATGAAGAAGCTCAGTTCTTTCTGAAATAAGTTAACCATTGAACCAAAATAAGCAAAACCTGTGATATCCCTACATCATAATGACAGAATATATGCTATTTGGTCTGAGCTGGTTAGCTGAGCCAAAGAAACAGAACTAGGCCTGCAGTTCTGTGCCAGAAACTGACCTACTGTTTGTCCAAGGCCCTCCTCTGAACTCTGCAGATGTATTACCTCAGTAGGACCAAGGGAATCTCTGTCACTTGTACTGCTGTGTGTAGTATAGGCATTCTTTCTGACTTTTACAGCCCAAAATTTGCAGTCTGACCAGTATATGGAAGGTAAGTGGGGAAGAAATGTAGGTAGAGTTACACATATCTTCTTGTTTCCTAGATGTGTATATTATTCTGTGTTATGCTTCCTTCTTTCTTCCTTTCTTTCTTTCTTTCCTTCTTTATTTTCTTCCTTCCTTCCATCTTTTTTTCTTTCTCTTTCTTTCTTTTTCTTTCTTTCTTTCTTTCTTTTTCTTTCTTTCTTTCTCTTTCTTCCTTCCTTCCTTCCTTCCATCTTTTCTTTCTTTCTTTCTTTCTCTTTCTTCCTTCCTTCCTTCCTTCCTTCTTTCTTTCTTATTTCCTTCCTTCCTTCCTTCCTTCCTTCCTTTCTTCCGTCTTTTCTTTCTTTCTTTCTTTCTCTTTCTTTCTTTCTTTCTCTTTCTTTCTTTCCTTCCTTCCTTCTTTCTTTCTTTCCTTCCTTCCTTCTTTCTTTCTTTCTTCCTTCCTTCCTTCCGTCTTGTCTTTCTTTCTTTCTTTCTCTTTCTTTCTTTCTTTCTTTCTTTCCTTCCTTCCTTCTTTCTTTCTTTCTTTCTTTCTTCTTTCCTTCCTTCCTTCCTTCCGTCTTTTCTTTCTTTCTTTCTTTCTCTTTCTTTCTTTCTTTCCTTCCTTCCTTCTTTCTTTCTTTCTTTCTTCTTTCCTTCCTTCCTTCCTTCCTTCCGTCTTTTCTTTCTTTCTTTCTTTCTTTCCTTCCTTCCTTCTTTCTTTCTTTCTCTTTCTCTCTTTCTTTCTTTCTTTCCTTCCTTCCTTCTTTCTTTTTCTTTCCTTCCTTCCTTCCTTCTTTCTTTCTTTCTTTCTTTTTCTTTCTTTCTTTCTTTCCTTCTTTTTCTTTCTTTCTTTCTTTCCTTCCTTCCTTCCTTCCTTCTTTCTTTCTTTCTATCTTTCTTTCTTTCCTTCTTTCCTTCCTTCCTTCCTTCTTTCTTTCTTTCTTTCTTTCTTTCTTTCTTTCTTTCTTTCTTTCTTTCTCTCTTTCGGCTTTCTTTGTTAGTAGGCTACAAGCTGCATCTCTAACAAACTACAGCATTTTGGGAGGAAGAACAACATTTTCTCAGTGCAAAATGGGAAAATAAATTTTGCAAAATTGTTTTTCATCCAATTACACTCTACAAGAATGCAGATGATTTTGAAAAAATTCCTCTCTCTTCAAAAATTGTACTTTTTGGTAATTTACTGATAATGTTTTACTTATAATAGCTCATTTTTAAAATGATGATTAATTTCTTTCCAGCAAATATGTGGGAGGCATGATAGGAGTGAAAACTGGGATACAACTCGTTTTTTATCAAAATAATTTGATGCTTAAACTGCATTCAGAGAATTGATATATTCTTTTTTTGAAACACTAATTTCTGAGCAACTGTAAACAGACATAGAGAACAGGTGATTGAAAGTAACATTAAAGCTCTTTCTCTTTTATTAGAGAGATAAGATTTTTATCAATCCTGTATATACAACATGCATAGCAAAAAAATAAGAGTTTGTCTTAATTTTGCAGTGACAACACCCATAAACATATCATTAAGAAGTGATATTTGAGGTACAGATGTTTACAGAAATGCCCCATGTATGCTTACACTTTAGGTTCATCTAGAATTTTCCATCATATTATCAGGCTAGCCAAAAAGTTTTAATAAGTATCCAAGAGTTCACCTGATTTATTTTTAATCGTATTCTCTGTTCCAATATTTAAACACACTCCTCTTTGGTTGATTAATTGATTGTTCTTATCCTTTAAGAGGCTTCTTGATCACAGAATCCCTAATTTCATTTTGGAATATGGTACTTTTAAATAGTGTCCTACTGCCTTACTCACAACACTGTATCTTTTTTGCCTAGTTGCCTTTCACAGACTAGTATATTAGACCCTTGTAAATTCACAGAAGATAGACTGAAAAACATTAAGCTGGATAATAACATAAAGGCTTGAGACTGTTTGAGATTTCTTTCCTAACTCTATGCTGCTGGTATCCACTTATAATATGGCTAGCACACTAAACATATAATGATGTAGAGCAACAAATGCACCCCACCCCCCCCAATTTGGCCAAAATTATATTGCACAAAAGTTCTTCTCATGCATTTATAATAAGACTGTAATTTTTACATGTAATGTATTAAAAAATATTCAGACCTTTAGTGGTGTCATTTTTTTTAATAAGAAGTCTTTTGTTTATTTATCAAGAGATATGTTAGAAATACAGCACACAGAGCAGGAAGAAGACTTAAGAGACTATTGAGTTCACACATCTAACCTTGAAAGGAAAACACATTATTTAATTAAATGGCTATATATGTATGTATGATAAAAACAACAACAAAACTTGTATATAATATAGGAAATTAGTCTGAGCCCTGCTTATTTTATTTCATTGAAAAGCATGTCCTGAAAGTTTTATATATAATAAGAGAGGGAACTTGGAACTAATTAGTTCAGATACTACAATTAACTTAATTATCTTCTACGATTGTTAGGTAGTCATACTAGCTTTATTAAATTTGACATTAGAAGATGGCGTTTTCAAGGTTTTAAAATATTTTGCATCCTGAAAATGTTATTAAGGACACATTTTGAGACAAGGGTAATTTGTTATAATTTGTTACATTTAAACTAAAGGATTGGTAAACTCAGAGGACTAAGTCCTTTTTTTGCATCTATGTAGTTTTTGACACCTGATGGGTGAAAGTTTAGAAGTAGAGTTGCCCTCTTTCTCTTTTTAAGGAAAGAAGTAAGGTCAACAGAGATTGAAGTGTAGGAACAGAGGAGTGTAAAACAAGCAGCACTGAGCACATCAGAAGTCTTTCAGTTCAAAGCTGGAGCCATTGTCCATTCTTCCCTCGTCGTATAGACATGGCATTCAGGTAACTCCCAAGTAAGTTTAATGCCATGATTTTTCTAACAGACTTTGTTCCAAAATGTGGTCTAATTTATTCTTTTGTTATATTATGATTGGAAAGTAAGTTCCATCTTTGTGTAATTTAGCACTGAGGAGAGCTGTAACCTAAATTATATGTGATAATGTACGTTGTTAAACTGGTGTTAAGGTCATTGGTCAAGGGTGTATGGAAACCCACTAAAAACCCCAAGGGACAATTTACCACCAGGAGAAACTCCAATCTATAATTTATGTTGTAGTATTACCTTTATCACTCTCCAACACCTTCTGTGCTTTCAAATTTGCACATAGAATACAGAGTTTATTGATTCAGAACTCAACAGCCTTACATAAATAATTAATGCAGATAAAATAAGAGCAACATAATGAAATAAAATTAACATTAAGAACAGTCTTTTGTCTGTAATATACAATATATTCTTTTCACTTAGAGTGACATACTGAGTCCTAGAAAAATATATTGTATGTTACAGGAAAGAATTGACTTCATGGCATTGTAGGTGTGTAATTATTGATAAAAGCATTTGGATGAAGAGAGTTTATTTTCTAACTGAAATATCATTAAGGGATATGCCAAGTCAAAATAGAAAATTGCATGGATGAGATTACTCAACAGTCAAATTATACTTCTACTTTTCATTTGCTGAATACCTTAAATATAGAACTTTCACAGAAGATGAGATGGAACTTCTTATAATTTTCTACTCATATTCACTTCCTTTTTTCTCTGATTTGTTTATTGCCTTCAATACTCTCGATCACATTGTTTAAAAGTGCTGTGACAACTGATTGGTTCTGAAACATACATCAGTAGAGGCAATTTAAAGTAATTCAAAGGAAAGTGGCCTTTTGCCAGATTTTTTTTTTTTTTTTTTTTTTTCAAGTTAAGAAGATGAACTTTAGGTAGATATTTCCACCAGAATTTTCTCCCGTCAGAAGAAAGCATTAGCTGACTTCTAAAAAATTACTGTTTCAATGTCTTTAGGAATGTAGGTATACTACACAGAAATTCCCACAAAGATTTCAAGAAAAAAATTAGAATTCTGATAAAAATTGATCATTTGCTTATCTTACATTAGTAGAATAATTACAGTGATTTCTGGGGGAGTTAATGTGTGTTCCAAAGCATTTACTTGATCAGGACTATTTCTTTTTTTGATGTTGTTTGAATTTATTTTGTCTTTTGTCACTCAGCCCATTTTGCAGTCTTAAATCTAGAAATTATTTCAAATGAACACATAAATACAGATTTAACGTATGGCAGAATTTGTTATTCAGCACAATTGAAACTGCCTGTTCACAGGTCTGGTTCCCTTCCTTTTTCCTGAGCCTGGTTCTTTTGGTGTAGATCTGTAAAAAGAACTTCAATAGAAATTTTTTTTTTTAACAAAAATAATTTTTTTTTCACTTTGAGAGAGATATTTTTGCAATTAATTCTGAATAATAATGGTATATTAAAAATAATTTCATTCTTTGCCACTTACTGATTTAACTTGTTCTATCACTTTGTATACAAAAAAACCATAATGCTGGAAAATAGAGAAAACTGAAGTATAACAAATAAGAGTTTTCTATTTGATATTTCTGTACAAACTTCATTCTTGAGGTACAGGCAATGAACTCTCCTTATTTAACAAATGCATCCTGGTTTTATATGCTTTTAAATTAAAATGACTTACTAATTTTAACCTAAGGCTTATTTTTTACTGTTTTGTACTGTGGTCTAGGTCTAACAAAGCACCTAGGAGCATAAAGTATCATTTAGTTGCAACAGAAAATAAAAGTCTAGAAAACAGTGCAAGAAAACAGCTGTTTATGGTATTTCTTGATGTCTGGGTTAAATATCACAGTGCCCCAAGCATCAGTTGTTCTGAATGCTCAATTCTTACATCAGGATTGTGAATTATCATAGAGCTTGCAGAGTAAATTTTAGGTATTGCTGGCTGTTGCAGCATCAGGTCCCTTAGTGGAGCTGGGCCTACTTGACTAACTTGGCCAACAGTGACTTCTTGTGAAAGAAACATATTCCCTGTCAGGGAACTTCAATGGGCCTTTTGATTCCAGTGATGGCGTTCCTGAGGGAACGATAGCTTTCAGGTTCAAGCCAATTAACAGTCTGCTGCTATACTCAAATTACTTTGGTGCAAGAGCAAACAGACAGCTGACTTCCAGAATATACAACTGTTAAAAATACTCTAAGAGTTCTGATAGGTGGAAGCAGGGTATTTCCTTCATAGTATACTGGACAGGCATGCTCTATAATATACACAGAACAACTTTAATCATTTTATTTAAAAAAATATGTAGGATTAAAGGAGGAAACAAAGGATTCATACTGCTGCAAGAGTAAACCAAAACCCACTAGGTCAGGCTTTATACTTGTGTCAAACATAATCATTCTATTCTATTAACATTCATTTTAAACTAGTTGAATTTCAAAGATTTCTAAAAATATTTTTGTTTCTTAAGACAAACAGAAAGACATAAATAAAATGAATATTTATCCCTCAGAAATGACACTGCAGTTTTAATAAACTAAATCTGTATTGAATATATACCTATAAACACATTAATATTACATAACTGTATTACATGCACAGATGCACATATGCAAATATAGTAATTTCTTTCAAAAATTTTAGTTAAATTTTGGGGGGTTTCAAGCAGTGCTATAAATACTTGAAAAAAATGCTAAGAAAACAAGTCAGGTTTTAAATAGTGCCAGAAATTACAACTGTGGGGCCAGCTGATCAAATTTAATTTGCTTTTTTTCAAAACAAAGACTGGCATTCATTTCATTTAATTGTAGGACTGTAAAACTTTGCCAATACTGAGGATGATATTCAAATAACCAAGCATAGGCATGTTCACTGTAACTAGTCACACTAGTCTTCCTTTATAGTCAGTGGAAAAAAAATAGTTGGGGAGGTAGGGGAAGGAGGAAAACCTCTTGAAGTATTTGTCGCCTGATCTTTTCATAGTGCTTAAGCTGAGATAAAAGGAAATTTACTTCAGAAGTGATGTGTTTCCCTCCATTGTGTGGAACTATGAGGACAAGGAAGTCATCAAATTTAGATCAATGAGGTGGCTATGTTTGATATTCAGTCTTCCTCTGAAAAGGTCAGGAGGAAAAAAAAAAAACCACCCTATGAATGAAAACATATAAAGAAGAGAAATTATCATACCTACCATCTAAGTTGGCAACACATGCTTATTTTAGATTTACATGCCACAGCTTAGGCACTTGCATTAGGGAAGGTCAATCTCATTCATGGTGTGGTAGGTTGACCCTGGCTGGGTGCCAGGTGCCCACCAAAGCCACTCTATTGCTCCCCCTCCTCAGCTGGACAAAGGGAGAGAAAATATAACAAAAGGCTCATGGGTCGAGATAAGGACAGTTTAATAAAGTGAAAGCAAACGTCGCACGTGACAGCAAAGAAAAACAAATGACATTATTCTCTACTTCCCATCAGCAGGCGATATCTGGCCACTTCCTGGGAAGCAGGGCTTCAGTACGCATAGTAGTTGCTCTGGAAGACAAAAATGCCCCCCCTTCGATTTCCCTTTACTTAGCTTTTATAGCTAAGCAGATGTCATATGGTATGGAATATCTGGTTAGTTTAGGTCAGCTGTCCTGGCTATGTCCCCTCCCAAGATCTTGCTCAGTCCTAGCCTGCTGTTGAGGGGGGCAAAAATGTTGGAGAGCCAGCCTTGATGCTGTGTGAGCCCTGCTCAGCAGCAGCCAAAACACTGGTGTGTTATCAGCACCTTTCTAGGTAGCAATGCAGAGCACAGCGCTATGAGGGCTGCTATGGGGAGAATTAACTCCATCTTAGCCAGACCCAATACACATGATTACAATAAATTTAACAATAAGATATTAATTATTCATCCACTCACATGATCAACCAATTGATAAGCTGCTTCTAGTAGCCAGGTTTTTTTATCCACATCTTTTAAAGGTATTGCATAGTTTGATGTAAGAAATGTAGACCATGGTCTATTTGTGCCTAAAATCTTAGTGTAAAACTGTTGTACTTGATTTCTGCAATTCTTTACATTTTCTTGTGTAGACATTTTCAAGTGTAGACCAGAGCCAAATAACTAAACTTGTGTTGTGTCCTGTTTGACCCATCATGTTTCTGTAGATTACATCCTAATCACTCTAAAGCTCCCTCTTGTCCAGGTTTCTAGAAATGTGTTTGACCTTTAATTAAATACTTTTTCTCAAGGCAACCGAGTTTTGTGAGTCTCTTGAGTACTTCCTTCAGACAGATTCCATCGAATAGTATTTGTATGAAAAAAACCACCAAACTAAACTAAAATACAGATTTTCTCTTTCTTAGACTGTAGGAAATACTTTTATTTTTCAACTCCTGTGAGGAAAACCATTTTTGTTTCCCTTTAGCAGTTAGTTTCTCACTTTTAGCAACACTTACTCCTGGGTTTCTTTAAATATTTCATGTTATTATGCCACATATAAATATTTATTTAGCTGTTTTCTGTTATCTTTTCTCATATGGTCTCAAATAGCTCACTATATCCAAGTATTTTACCTTTAGATCCTTTTATTTCCTTTTTACAAATTGTCTTTCTGCTCGTTTCTCTAAAACACTTTTCCTCATTCAAATCTTGCCCTTGTTCCATTTCAAATACTAAATTCTATCTTTCATCCTCAGATTAATTTCTGTCATCTCCTTAGAGCGTGTGGCTGTGTTACAGTTTGTTGCTTTCATATTATTCTGTTTTAAATCTTCAGGCCTTGCTTTCAGTTGAATATTACAACTAGAGCTTCGCGATATTCAGTTCACATGCATATCATTTGGTTTTATTTTCATTCTCCTATGCTTTCATGCTTTATGTTTTACAAATCCCAAATGTAAAGTTAAACACAGATGAAAATCACTACGTTTTTCACAGTTTTCCATAAAATTATAAAGCAATCTTCTTTATCAAAATCTGAGAGTACTTTTTAACAGCTTAGTTTTAATTCCATGTTTGTGGTGAACTCATCTCCTACTAGGCTTTGTCCCTGATGTCAAATAAAACAAAAGCTAAACACCACTTTATAACAAGGAACTTCTATAATCCAGGAGAAAGAACCCTTCAGGTCCTATAGATATTCTCTAATGACTTGCAAGTATTTTGATTTTTCTAATGATGGTAAGACAAGTCAGGAGAATGTATGTGTAATCCTGCTTTACCATCAAAGGAATTATCAAGAAGTGATACTTCGTGAAAAATATAGAAATTATATTATAGTATGATCCCAGACAACAAAAGCTGGTATTTAAATGTGTATGTTTTGTGATACAGTGGAGGCTCAGTTCAATTACTTAAACATAGCCCACAAGAGCCATCTTAGATGCTGCAGATTATATTAGACATTTATATAGAACTGATATATATGACAGATACCTGATAGAAAGTTTTGCCATTCTAGGGCATCTAAAGGCCAAGCAAGATACTCTAGGATATCTCAAATGGTAATATTTGTTTATGTTTAGAAAATTGAAACAAGCTTTAAGATGGGATTCAATATCTGTCTGCAAGCAGTTTATAATGACTATATCTAAACTCATCAGAAAGATGTAAATATGAACTTTTCAAAAAATAGAGGCCTGTTCACTACTGTTAAAACCTGTAGCACATTTTAAAGTTCCAGGAATGTTTCATATTTGATTTTAAATGTTTTACATTAATTTTTGTAGTACAGTTTATGTTAATAGTGTCTTTAGATGAAAAACAAAGATAACACAACAGGAAGTGGAGAAATTAAAAAAAAGGGCAAACAGTCACCAAAGATTTTAGTAACAGTGTCTGAACTGAATGTCTTTTAAGAAAAGGAAATGAAGAAAGAAAAGGAAATGAAAAATTAAACACATACTGTACATAGTTGCAAAAATCGATGGCGCTGTCATAAAAAAAAGAGCAACTTTTTTTTTTTTTTTTTTTTGTCAGGAAAATACATGCATAGTTTGGCTGGAAATCCTGAAAAAAAAAATGTACAAGATTTTCAATATGATAGAACAATCTAGTAAAAAAAAAGCCAACAACAAAGTTTAAAATAATTATAACTTCCAAACAGCACTAGGTTTCTTGTTGCTTATCTTGATTATCATTCTAGTGATGTGTGGGAGGTAATCATCTAGTAGATGGAACAAGAGGCAGATATGCCAATCAGCACTTACTATGATCTTCCCACAGACTCTTCCTATCCAGCTTTAGATGCCTAACAGTTAGGAAAATGCTGTTCTAAACTAGGATTATAAACTGTCTGTTGATTATATATATAAAAGTGCAGAGAGCAACTCAGACAACTTAAATTTGTAATACTTGACAATGGTACTTCTTCTGCAAGTACTTGTAAGTATTTCTCCGTGTTACCTTATAGGAAACTTGGGTGCTTAGCTTGCGCTGCTGCTAATATAACTTTTAGGCAGCTAAATTTCAGTGAGGTTGTGAACCAAGAACCTAAATATCTGTTTCTTAATACATCGAGAAGACCCTCAGTCTTGAAAGATAACAGAAGGTAGAAGCCTAGTTCAACCAATATCCTACTCAGACATTTCTCTTTCTAATGTATGGGAAATGATCAGAGGACCTTTATTGAACTGGGAACAAAAAAAGGTATCACTAGAAGGATAATGGGATACTGGTTCATTTTGAATAAAGTCATTAAATTATCACTGAGCCAGAAAAAGAGGAGAGAAAGCTAAGGAAATTAGGCTTTTGAGTCTCCTGGTTCAGAAAGTAGATCATTTGGGTTCTAGTTCTTCACCTAGTAAACATTTACAATAACATACTTAAATATTAAGACTACTAACAGCAAAATATTTCTACCAGCTACAGATATATAGTTGTGTCATGTAGATCGCTTCAACAAAAAGGACCAAGTGTCCTACTATATGCTGGCAGCACTCTGGATGTTAGCGCACTCACACACACAGATACGACAAAGATATATTTAGGCAAAGAATTTAATATAGATGTCTGGTGTTTGGGTGAAAACATCTAATCTTGGAGCTGTCAAATGGTTTTAGGGTGTAATTTCTCTGAGGTATCAGCAATGTGGACACTTCTGTGAGGTAGACATCCCAAGTCCTTCTTACAGCCAATTCAAAGAAATGGGCATTCCAAAAGCACACTTTAGCTTGTCCTAAGGTAGATATCCTTATTTAGTAAGATGAATAAATTTGCCAGTTCCTCTTATTGATTGTAAGTGAAGCTTAAGTGATTGGTTTGGATGTAGAACTTTATTTTTCATCAGATGAACACCATTCTAACATGTCAACTAAATGACAATGCTCGTACCCACACCATTACATCCAGACCAGCACTCTTCAGACTTCTTACCAGTCAGGCATAGTTTAGTCTAAGAACTGTGTAGTGTATGAACCATAGACACACCTATACTGGCCTATTGAAATTATAATAACGGAAAACTGCACTGCTGCAAGTATGTCAGGTACATGCTAAGTTAGCAATCAATCTGCGCAAATTAAAGCTTTTCTGAAATAATTAAAAATATAGCCTGTCTATTATTGTAGTCATAGGGTAACCTTTATTTATTTGTTCTTCCTTCCAAAATTATTTTGATATACTCAGAGCGTAGCCCAGCAAGTAATATTTTTCATGTTACCAATAAAAGGACTTGGACTTTTCATTGACTTGGCAGAACAGGGTCACAGGACTTTTATGGGGTTCCTTTAGACTCAGCTGAATTTTTCTTGTTTTACAAGTAAAGTCTTAATTATACTGTTAAGATATGAATTAGACTAATAATAGTCTCTTGATGAAATAATGAAACAGAATTTGTTACATTAGGCAATGTAGAGACACAGAATAAAAATATTCCTGGCCTGAGAGAATTTAAAATGTAAGTGTAAAACATGAGATAACAGATGGTCATAGACAGGCAGATGTGGAAAACCAAGAAAACAATGATACAACATGATTGATTTTGGCATATCTGCTGTTGTTAAGGTTTTTAAATTCATCACGGACAAGAAGAATTTATGAAAAAACAAAGATCATAAGACAGCTTTTTAGATATTTATAGGACAATAGTTCCAAACAGAACCTACACAGAAAGGCATAAATGTTAGCTGAAAATATAACATGGCTGATAGAAGCTGGTTACTAAACTGAAAAGAGAAAAAAACATTATCTGTGAATTGAAAAATGTGACATAATCAATTTATGCCTTTGTTTTCTACAAAATTTACATCTAGATGTAAAAAAAATAGTGTCTTGATTATGTAACATTTTTGTAGTTAGAAAAGTTTGTGCCTGTCAATATAAGAAGTATCATCACAGAATTATTATGGTGGCTATGCTACACTTGAGATAGTCTGGAAAGGATATTGCTTCTGTCAGGGTAGGGGGATGATGACTATTTTTGTAAGTAACTATGGAAGAACAGTGGAGTTCTTCCTGTAAAGAAAACAGAAACAGCAGTAGGAATGGAGCTGAGTATGTAGATTTTGAGCTCATGTCTATAATCTCATTCCAGTGACTTTGCTTTTTCTAAGCCACTGGAAAGTAGACCACAGGATCACACAGTTCTGGTTTGTTGCCTTTGATTGTTTCATCATGGAAGTAAAATTTCAACAATGACTGGGAAATGGAAACAATTAAATAGGAATGTGTAACATATTCATGACATTTGCTTTATCACTCAACCTGAGTACTGCTTAATCTCACTTTTATTACAAAAATTGGCAACAAAATAATAAATAATTTAAAATGGCACTAACCATAATAGATTTGTGGACCAGTAATATAACACTGGTTTAGAGGTTATATTTTATATTAGAAAGATTTTTCATACAGGTCAATTAGAGTTTTATTATTTTTATATATATGTAGAAGTGCTTCTAATTTATAAGATTGAAAGTGTCATTTCATAAATGAGAATTGTGTAAATATACTAATATGTCAATATTACAAACTTGATTGTAATACCTTGTGAATACTTATAATGTCAGAAGAGTTATAACTGTGCTATCATTTCTGCTTATAAGCATAAGTTGCCAAGGCGAGCAGCTCTGGTGCCAGCAGGATCCGCAGCAGAGCGCTACAGCATGGTGCACAGGGGGTTTCCTAAACCGGGGGAATCTCTGGGGAACAGAGAGACCTGCTGGGAGCCTGCAGTTTGTGTCACAGTAGCTGATGAGACCTGGACGGGGCCAGGAGCAACGTTGACCAAGTCCCTTCCACACATATAAAAGAAGGCCTTAGGGAGTGCTAGTGACCAGGTGGGCAAACAGGGCATAGTGTGTCAGTCTGTGTGCAAGGGCACTGAAGCTCTGCCAGGTCGACCAGGGAGCAATGGTATCCACCAGGCAGAAAGCCATGTCTGCTCTAAGCTGCCACAACTGACGCAGCTTCCCAGAGAGAGCTCTGGTGGGAACACGCTTCCACCCCGGTGCCAGGCTGCAGGCTGTGCCCTGCTCTTACACCAGCACTGGACAGCTCCTATGGGAGGTGCGCACAGGTAGAGGATCTCCTCTGCTTAATGACAGAGCTCTGGAAGGAGGTGAGTATGTTCAAGAGTATTACAGAGCCAGAAAGAGATAGACTACTGGAATCACACCCTACCTTCCCTGGGACAGGCCTGTCACGCAGACAGGATGCATGATATGGAGGATTCTTTATCCTCTCTCCACCTGGCTCTATGTGGTGACTGAAGGTATAGGGAGCAATGACAACAAGTTCCTGCCTGGCGCAGTAGTTATATCTCCTCTGAGACTACCGCACCTTCCTGGGTGCCCTTGCATAATAGGTACAAGGGTCTGCAAGTGGAACCGAACAATGACGAGGATGATGGTTCATCTAGCTTAGAGGTGTCGCTGAGGTTAAGTTGGCCTACACCCTGCATCAAAACCACTTCCATAAAGAAAAAAAGATGGGTCATTGTCATATGAGACTCTTCTGAGAGGAAGAAGGCCCAGTATGCAGACTGGACCTACATCCTAGGGAAGTCTGCTGCCTCCCTGGGGCCAGGGCTAAAGATGGGAAGAGAAAACTTCCTACCCTGGTACAGCCCTGGGATTAGTATCCATTATTGATTTTTCAGGTAGGCAATGATGAAGTTGCAACTAAAAGTCCAAGGGCAATCAAGAGAGACTTTAGGGCCTTGGGACCACAGGTTAAGGGATCAGGAGCACAAGCAGTGTTCTCCTCTATCCTTCCAGTTGCAGGGAATGATGAGGGAAGAAACAGGAAGAGCTAGTAGATCAATACCAGGCTCCAAGCCTGGTGTCACTAGCAGAATTTTGGTTTTTTTGATCATGGGTAGGTTTACAGGCCTGGCAATAGACAGGTTACACCTGTCTCAAAGAGGGAAAAGGATCTTTACACAGGAGTTAGCAGGGCTCAATGAAAGAGCTTTAAACTAGATTTGAAAGGGCAAAGGGATAAAACCAGGGTCTCTAGAGATAAGCCTGGGGGCAGCATGCTAATGTTTGAGGGTCAGTGTGCTAGTGAGCTCCTTCAGTCTGCTGGGTCAGTGGAGGTAGGGGATGGAGATCCATGTGGCAGCAAAGACACAAGGGTTATTGATGAGTTAGAAACCACAGAAACACCTGAGAATGGTCACATAGGAATTAGGGCTTCTCCCCCCAAAAATGTGGTGGGATCAATAGCCCAACTGAAGTGTATCTACACCAATGCACACGGCATGAGCAACTAACAGGAGGCACTGGAAGCCACTGGAAGCCACTGCAAAACTATGATATAGTTACCATCACGGAAAAATGATGGGATAACTCGCACAACTGGAGTGCTGCAATGGATGGCTATAAACTTTTCAGAAGAGATAGGCATGGAAGAAGAGGTGGTTGGGTAGCCCTGTATGTTAGCAAGTGTCTTGACTGTCTAGAGCTTGATGAAGGTGATGATGGGGTTCAGTGTTTATGGCTAAGAATCAGGGGGAAGGCCAACAAGACAGGTATCATGGTGGGAGTCTGTTATAGACCACCCAACCAGGATGAAGAAGCACACGAAATATTCTATAAGCAGCTGGGAGAAGTCTCACAATTGCTAGCCCTTGATCTCATAGGGGACTTCAACTTGCCAGACATCTGCTGGAATTACAGTACAGCAAAGAGGAAACAGTCCAGGAGGTTCCTGGAGTGTGTGGAAGAAAACTTCCTGACACAGCTGGTGAGTGAGCCAACAAGGGAAGGCGCCCTGCTGGACCTGTTGTTTGTGAGCAGAGAAGGACTTGTGGGTGATGTGATGGTTGGAGGCCATCTTGGGCATAGCAATCATGAAATGACAGAGTTTTTGATTCTTGGAGAAGTAAGGAGGACGGTTAGCAGAACTGCTACCTTGGACTTCTGGAGGGCAGACTTTGGCCTGTTTAGGAGACTGGTTGACAGAGTCCCTTGGGAGGCAGTCCTGAAGGGCAAAGGGGTCCAAGAAGGCTGGACATTCTTCAAGAAGGAAATCTTAAAGGAGCAGGAGCAGGCTGTCCCCATGTGCTCAGAGATGAGCTGGCAGGGAAGGAGACAGGCCTGGCTGAACAGACAGCTTTGGCTGGAACTCAGGGAAAAAAAGAGAGTTTATGACCTTTGGAAGAAGGGGCAGGCAACTCAGGAAGACTACAAGGATTTTGTGAGGTTACGCAGGAAGAAAATTAGAAGGGCCAAAGCCCAACTAGAACTTAACCTGGCTACTGCCATAAAAGAGAATAAAAAATGTTTTTATAAATACATGAGCAACAAAAGGAGGGCTAAAGAGAATCTCCATCGTCTGTTGGATGCAGGGGGAAAACATAGTGACAAAGGCTGAGGAAAAGGCTGAGGTACTTAATGCCTTCTTTGCCTCAGTCTTTAATAGTAGGACCAGATTTTCTCTGGTTACCCAGCCCCCCCCCCCCCCAGCTGGAAGACAGGGACAAGGAGCAGAATGAAGCCCCCATAATCCAAGGGGAAATGGTTAGTGACCTGCTACACCACTTAGACACACACAAGTCTATGGGGCCAGATGGGATCCACTCAAGGGTACTGAGGGAGCTGGTGGAAGTGCTCACCAAGCCACTTTCCATTAATCAGCAGTCCTGACTAATCAGGGAGGTCCCAGTTTACTGGAAGTTAGCAAATGTGATGCTGATCTACAAGATGGGCTGGAAGGAGGATCCGGGGAACTACAGGTCTGTCAGTCTGACCTCAGTGCCAGGGAAAGTTATGGAGCAGATAATCTTGAGTGCCATCACATGACATGTACAGGACAAGGTGATCAGGCCCAGTCAGCATGTATTTATGAAACTAACACCACATAGCCTTGTCAGGCAAAACAAAGGAGTAAGAGATCATTGTTCTCCAGTCGTATCTCCAACCATGGTCATTGCATGCCCATTATCCAAAGCTGTATGAGAGGCTATTAACATTTACATTCAACATAAGGCCCCTTTTTTGTCTGTACTTTTTGTTTACATAGATGCATTTAACTTTTAAACAACAGTCATCTTGACAACTCATGAATATCATACCATGCCCTAAAGGGCATCTATGAAATCATAAAGCTCTAGGTGTGCACATGCAATGGTGAAGCATGCTATAAAATTGTTATTTTTGCATTCCAGGGTCATGCATCCTTTGCTATGCTTCCACAATGAAAGTGGACACATTCTCATCCACAAACTCACAGGGGGTTGCATCATTAACCAGATAAAAGAGGTAACCATACAGATCATCTGTTTTTATTATGACAATGCTGTTGGGAACATGGGATCCCTGAAAAAAATCCCACAGAGAATTTTAAAACACTTAGGCAATTTTGGTTTTGTGGGGTTTTTCTTTATACACTCAGGCTGCAGAGCCAAGCCTTCACTCTGCCTGCATTCCAAGCTGGGTAACTTGAAGCTTTATGCTTCTGATGGAGGTACAGGTTTATATAATCTACACCCCTCCCCCAACTGAAAACATCAAACCCAAAAACCAGTTTTGACTCTATTCAAAATGAAAAACTTCATAGATTTTGCAAACATTGTATGCCTCCTCCAGAGCCTTGTTTAGTTCAACAGTATTATAGGTATCCATGCATGTCTGTAGATTAAGTATCTCTGAAGGGTTTCAGCACAGGTGCAGTACAAGAAGAATAGCTTGCCATTAATCCTGACAGAAACCATGGGGAAAAGCCCATAAAGTGAATAAACTTTTACTTTGAGTGTACCAAAATAGGCTGTCGAGGTGTCAAAATTGTCAGGTATAACTTCAGGGTGCCCAGGAGGTTATTGTTTTATTTTGCTGCTGAATGACTAGAGGCTAGTAAAATTCTACGAATGATCTTTTCATCAGGGGGTGTTTTTTAATATAAGCAGGCTACTTTTGTTTTGCCACTAAAAAGAGCATAACTGGGATTCAGCACTGTACTCATTTTGTTTCTAAAAACACTTCAAGCTCCCCATCTGATTTTGTTATAGTGGTCCATTCACACTCCTGCATAGATGTAATGTTAAAGCTCACACTTTTAAAATGCTCTAATGTAGTCCAGGGTAACATTTGGTACTGCTGTAACAAAACCACCTTTCAAACTATTGAAAACATTTGGTGGCTATCTACATCCTCCCTGAGCAGCGCAGGGGGATGGAGAATGGGAGGCTGCAGTTAGTTCATAATGGTTTGTCTCTGGTGCTCCTTCCTCCTCATGCTTTTCCTCTGCTCCAGTGTAGGGTCCCTCCCATGGAAGACAGTCCTTCAAGAACTGCTCCACCATGGTCTTCACCATGGGCTGCAGGGGAGTCTTTGCTCGTGCGCCTGAAGCACCTCCTCCCCCTCCTTCACTGACCTTGGTGCCTGCATGGCTGTTTCTCACAACTTTTTCCCTCCCTCCTCTCTCTCAGGCACAATTTAACCTTTCTTAAATATGTTTTCCCTAGTGTTTCTCACTCCTTTTCCCCCTTTCCTTCCACCTGTGTGGCATTTTTTGTCATTTCTTGAATACTCTTTCCCCAAGGTGCCATGACCTTGGCTGAGGGGCTCAGCCATGCCCTGCGTTGGGTCCATTGGAGCTGGCTGGAACCAGCTATGTCTTGCACAGGGCAGCCCCAGCCCCTCCTCACAGAGACCATCCCTGTAGCCCTCCCACTACCAAAACCTGGGCACCTGCACCCAGTACAGCTATCGAGCAGAGAAGATTCATCATCTCTTTATCCTCCTCAGTGTTAGCCATGTGGAGGGGCAGGAGAGCTACAGTGCCTACTGAACATAAAATGGTGCATGACCATACAAGCAGAGACCAGTGTAGGATACTAAAGGGATCTATAGACTGATCTAGCTGCATGTTTTCATCACCTTCTTTCTCATAGAATCTATTACAAATCAGCACCATAAGCTTATTCCTGTATAAACTACAGGTATCCCTCAAAGTTTTCACTTCCTGTTGACAGTAGTAACTTGTGTTTTTTTGCAGGTCAAAAATCTTCTCCTTATTATCTGAGGACCATGCAAAAAATCGCTTTCCTTCCCCAAACATAATGCTGTTCACTCCATAATATTCTGGTTGTGGATGAGGGCCTGCACAGTTTTGATTTTTAGCAATATTGAAGAAATTGGGGAAATAACTTTTTCAGCCCTCAAATCCCAGTGCTTAGGAAAAGCTTCTAAGTTTCACAGGTTAAAAATTTAGAGGTTATGAAACATATACTCAGGGCTGGGGACTTCCACACACATAGGAGTTGTCATCTTGTATCCTTCACTGTATATCCATTTTTTCTTCCAAAAGCTGGCTAACTAAAAAATAGTCAGCATAACCTTTGGTGTTACATGCTTATGAAACTGTAACCCCAAAACTGTACATCCATAAACAGCCAAATAAAGTCCACAAGACATCTGTCCCCTTTAAACTGTCATTGTCCTTCAGTTTTCCTTTTCATCTCTTCTGTTTCATCCCGTCATGATTCTGGTGCTAAGTGCAGAGCAAAAATGTAATTCCAAAGATATGCCCCAGTTTGTCTAGGTCACAGAAAATATGGCCTTTATCTGTTTCTGCATTTTTAATGATGGGCATGATCCACTTGGGTTGGTTTATATTTAAGATCTCTTCATAGCACATACCACTCCTCCAGCCTTTATATTCATGAAGGTTTTCCAGTAGGCTTTGCAAGTCTCACATAAAATGTTAGACAATCTATTTGTTTAACTGCCAGGACCTTCTCCCACTGTAAACATTGCCCAGAACTGCACAGCAGTCTGTAGTCTGCACAGTCTGGCAACAGGCAGGCACAGCAGTAGTATTTACAGTTGTGAAAGTAGTTGTACAATGTCTGACAAAGTTTACAATTTTTTTTTTCCCCCAAATAGCCTTAACAATATAATAAAGTTCAACATGGAAAAGAGTGTCATTTGGCTAAAATACCTCCCAGTCTTTTTTTAAGCTCAGTCAGGATGACAGTACATATATGAATATAAAGCAAACCTCAAACAATGGAATCTTATTGTGCACTGACCACGCTAATTTGTCATGCAGCACTTTTCCACTGTTTAATAGTTCCACATGTCAGATCCCTCAGCAGTATAAAACTTCAGAAAAGCAAAGTTTATTGGCCCTGTTAATTAGATCAGTTAAGTATCCCCACTTCTAAAATTTTAGAATGGGTAATAGATCTTGGGTTCTGTGTATCCAACCTCCAACTGCTTTTACAGGCAGCCAGGTGGAATGTTTGATTGAAACAAATCTCCCTTTTACTTTGTAGATTGCCAGTCTAGTCTAAAAATTTCTCTGTGTTCACACTGCTTATATTTATACAGAGAGAATATAGGGAGACATGCATGCTGATGGCTTCAAGAGCGAGCTCAGCATAATCACCAGGTTCAAAGAACTGGTGTAAATCTTAAAACCAGAATTGATCTAGTCTGCATATAAACATTTCAGAAGCTTCGTCTACATACTTATATATATTGCATAGCTTTGAACTTCTTGTTTGGCCAGTCCCACTGCTGCTCATTCTCTAAGCCGTGTATTGCACTGCCTCCACCTCCCCTGCAGCATTTGATGGTGAGAGTAAAGTTGGGTATTTGAGGAGTCTTGGATATAGCAAAGTCTATACCACATAATGGCATTACAAGCAGTAAGTTCACTCAAGCTGTGGTCAAAAGGTGTCTCTGCTGCCACACACCATCTCCATGTGGCACTTATCTCAGTCTTCTGTTATCAAATCCCTGGCTCATCCGTAATTTCTTCTGAAGAATATAATTGTTTTCAGGATACCCTTGGGGATTTTCCTGCACAAGCTCATGTGACGTTGTCTTTTTGTTCTGGCTTTCCATGATAGTAGACAATGATGCCTGTATCCTGCAGCACAGCACAAAGACCAAAGGTTTCCCCAATAATGCTGTATGGTCACCCTGAAGGTTTGGGGCTGAGGGATGTGCCTCTGGATCAGACTCCCACAACTGGTTTCCTCTTTGCATGGCATAAGGGTTCAGTAGTTGTTTCACGGTTGACCTCACAGGAGTGATCCCTTGCCCCACAGTCATGTTCAGCTTTGTTCATGTCCCTCTACCCTCTTCAGGGCACGCTGCCCCTCTTAAGCTTACCATCCTCACAATGTGTTAGGAGTTATTCAAACCTTCTTAAGTAGTGACCCCAAGCTACCTTTTGATTTTCTTTCCATTCACATTTAAACTTAATTTATTTCATTCTTTCAGATTAAATAATATTGTTATATCTAATATATAAAAACCTTAATAAGTATGTATGTTAATTTATATTGTTAATTTGTATTACAATTTATAGAAATAATTATTAAAAGTTGACCTTTATATTTATATATATGTATGTATTTGTACACCCTTTTTATGTATACACTTATATACATTGACAGGTTTGTTTCTATATAATATACATATAATTATATATAAGGGAACAAATGTATATCTATATATTTTTATATATGTGCATATATAGATATATATTTATGAGGGCTTCCTGAGCCTTCTGAAGCAACCAAGTGACCAGAGCGCATTCTAAGATCACATGGGTTGTACATGTGACAAAATAGGAGCACACCATGAGGCTATGGGAGGGACTTGATATATTTATGGGGTAAACAAAGCCATATGGCTTCAATTGCCATCCAATCATTGGGCATTCAGTGATCACATGGGATGAAGGGAGGAAGGTAAGCATGTTATGTGATGGTAAAAGGGAGGGACTTCCAGGCCCAGCAGGTCAGGTGACTGTAAAGGAGGGGATGGGGTTTCCACTGAGCATAGGAAACATGGTGCATAGAACTTACTCTTTATCTCGCATGATAGTTTTCCTCCAACAGGTGCTTTATGATAAACAGTTTTTAAAATGTATTATATTGCTCCTGCAACTGGTCTACAGCTGTATATGCCTCAGTTACACATTGTGATTTCTTCTGATATCAAGTTGTGTGACATTTCAGCGTAATATTTTAGAGAACTAATAATGAAAGGAAATGGACAGTTTCAGAAGTCTTATTTTAATGAAAAGGACATTAAAATGTTCACTTTCATGAATTGTTTAATCATCTTGTTCTGTATCAAACATTTCTGCTGGTTTCTCACAATTCTCTTCCTATCATTTGCCCTAGTTAGCAGATTCATTTTCTAACCATTAGTTTGTACTGCTGTGATTGAAATATAACTCTATATCCTAATAATCCTTCTAACACTGCTGATTTCTAAAAGATAATTTAATAGAGACATATAAAATAAGGGGGATTGTATGTTTAAATGTGTTTCCTAAGGTGATTAGTCATTACATACATCATGAAATCACATGCAAAATCTACCACACTAAAGACTTTTTTATAAGGTCTATAGCCATTTTGGGCTGTGATAAGAGATTTGCAAACAGTAATGAATTGGGCCACTGAACAAGTTTTTAGTTCTCTAAGCTCTATAGATAATGAAAAGACTTAATGAATGACTGTATCTGAAAATGTTAACTTTTTCAGGTTTTGACTTTTAAGTGTAACCAACCCCTGACAGTATAATCTGGAAGCTTGTGAGAGATGCATAAACCCTTTTTACAATTCATGATCAGTTATATGCCTCTGAATTCAAGCTGGAACAATGACAGAGTGACAAACTACCTATAGGTAGCCAATAGGTGCTACACAGTCTTGCCTTCCTGTGCTTTAATTGAAGAATCTGAAAGGCAATTTCAGGTTGGCATACCAGTTCTCCCTCTTATGATCTGAATGAAAAGGTGCCATTTTTCATTCCCAGATAGCTCCAATTCTGCCTGTGCTCTCGCCTCCCTAGAGACAGTTTTCTCTGTTGTCCATCTTTTGTCTGGTACTTTTTCATCAAAAATAAATTATTTCTTGTTCTATGCATTTGAGACAGTTTGAGAATTAATCAAACTGAGGATTCAGCTTCACATGAATCTATAATGAAAAAATAAAAAGGAAACAAGTATTGTCCCCAACCTTGTTAATATTTCCTCATGGTCTGGACATGAGCTCAGCAATGTCCTGTTAGTCAGATTCTTTCTATTGACATTTTGTGCACCAGGATCAAACTTTGCAATTTTGTATTTGATTTCTGAATTCTGACCTGGTTGATTCATAGTATATAGACCAAAAGTAGCATTTAGCACAGAGTACAGAACAGAAGGAATAAATCCTTAATTGTTCAGAAACCTGGAAGAAAATACAGGGTCCAGAGATCAGATTGAATACTATGTGGAATAGCTATTTATGTTATACAGACAGTGACCAATCCTGAAATAGTAAGAGAAATGTTTTGGCTGTCCAAGAGACAATCCAGTGATGCCAGATGAAGTCTGATAACACTTCCTCATGCCAGGTGCCTGTCATGTATAGTGAAATGGCTAGCAACTGAATTTCTCTCTTCAGTTCCAAGCAATGATTTGCTAACTGCATGCTCTGCATCCTGTACTGTAAGTGACTGACTGTGGAAGAAAATATGCTACAAATGTGTGGAAAAAGATATGGATGGCAATTTTTGGAGGCTGGCTAGGTAGTGTTCTGAGGAGTTGGAGAGATGAGAGGAAATGTTCTAGAGCACATTATCACTATGTCACAAATGCCATATATTATAGTTCAAAACCAGCAGCTGTATCTGCAGTAACATCTCACATTGCTTGCATTCTGAGAGGGTGTACTGCCATTTTTAACTATCTGCTATTGCTGACCTGCCTACACAGAAAGGTAAAACCAGCAAGATGCTGTAGTTACCTGCGGATGCCAGGAGCTGATAATCCTTTAAAACAGGTGATCATATTTGGTCTAACAAAGAGATTTACCTCTGAAAGAAGTAAAGCAAAGGTAACTAACTAGTAAAAATACAGGAACTGGTGGTATCACCTGTCTATAATTAGGTACCTCCTGAAGCCATTTGAGCTGCATTGGCTCATCCTGTCTGTCTTCTAACTGCCGCTGCCAGAGGAGATGATCTGACATATGTTTGGTGTTGTAACTGCCAGCCCCTTATGGATAGTTCAGGTATTTGAATTGTCATTAGGTAACTATGTTTAGACAACTAAATTTGACTTGCTATCCCTTAACAAAAAAAAAAAAAAAATAGTTTTCAGACAGTAAGTGTTTTTACATCTTCTGAATAACTTCAGAAACTCAGTTAATGATCACACCTGACACTACATAAATAAGGGCTTATTTTTAATACATGCAACCTCAAGCAGATTTTATACATAAAGACTTCCTGGTAGATGGGTGACAGGAAAAAATCTATAGCAATTCAGCTGGAGAAAGAGAGTAAGAAACCTTTCTGATTAAATCGTAATGCAAATTGATTAAATTTTAATGGAAGTAGATTAAGAGTGTTTTCTTGTTTGTTACTTCACATATGTCTAACCAATCCCAGTTCTTTCAGCCTCTCTTCATATATCAGATGTTCCAGCCCCTTAATCATCTTCATACCTCTTTGCTGCATTTGCTCCAGTATGTCTATGTATTTCTGGTCCTGGGGAGACAAGAACTGGACCCAGTTCCCTAGTTGTGGTTTCACCAGTACTGAATTGAGAGGGAAGATCACCTCCCTCAGCCTGTTGGAGAAGATCTTCCTAATACAGCCCAAGAGGTTGTCAGTCCTCTTTGCTGCAGAGGCACATTGTGGTTCATGATCAACTTGTTGTCCACAAGGACCCTCAGGTCCTTTTCTGCCAAACTGCTTTCCAGCCAGTTATTCCTCCCTAGATGAAGAATTTTTCATTTCTCCTTGTTGATATTCATGAGTTTCCTCTCTGCCCATTTCTCTAGCCTGTCAAGATCCCTCTGAATGTTGTCTCAACTATGTGGTGTATGAACTGCTCCCCCTAATTTTGTATCATCCACAAACTTGCTGAGGATGCACTCTGTCTCATCATCCAGGTCGTTAATGGGGATGTTGAACAGTCTTGAGCCCACTATCTTTTCAATCCACTTTATAGTCAACTCATCTAGTCTGTAATTCATCAGTTTGTCAGTGAGGATGTTATGGGAAATAGTGTCAAAAACCTTCAAAAGTTGAAATAAACAATGATCACTACCCTATGCCCATCCACCATGTCAGTCATCTGATTGCAGAAGGCTATCAAGTGGGTTAAGCATGATTTCCCCTTCATAAATCTGTGCAGACTACTCCCAAGCACTTTCTTGTCCTTCATGTGACTTAAAATAGCATCCAGTATTAGTTGCCTCATCACCTTTGCAGGAATCAAAGTGATGATGATCAGCCTGTAATTCCCTGGATCTTCCTCCTTTCTTGAAGATAGGATTTTCTTCCAGACTAAGGAACCTCCCCCAGTCACCACAACCTTTCAAAGACAACTGAGAGTGGGCTTGCAAGTGATGTCAGCCAGCTTCCTCACCACTCATGGGTGCATTCTGTCTGGCCCCATGGACTTGTTTGTGTCCAGTTTGTTTAAATGTTCTCTAACCTGATCCATCTCCAGTGAGGGTAAGTCCTCTTGCTCCAGACTTTACCTCTTCTCTCAGGGGCCTGGGACTCCTGAAGGCTGGTCTCACCAGTAAAGATTGTCATGAAGAAGGCATTAAGTACTTTGCCTTTTTCCATGTGCTTTGTCACCAAGGCCCCTGCTCCATTCAACAATCGGTCCATTTTTCCCAGCCTTCCTTTTGCTGCATGTGTATTTGTAGAAGCCCTTCTTGTTATCCCTCACATCCGTCACCTTATTCAACTCCAAATGGGTTTTGGCTTTCCAAATCCATCCATGCATGTTCAGATAGTGCCTCTATTTTCCTCCTGGGTCACCTGTCCCTGCTTTGACATCCTTTATGCTTCCTTTTAATGCTTTTGTTTAATCAGGAGCTCCGTGTTCATCCATGCAGGCCCATTGTTATGGTCTTGCTTTTTGCTGTGTTCTGTCCTTTTAGGGTCCTGAAATGCACCATGTCCTGGTCACTGCAGCTTAGACTGTCCATGACCCTCACATTCCCAAACAGTTCTTCCTTGTTTGTAAGTACAAGGTCCAGTAGAGCACATCTCCCCATTGGCTCACTGATCACCTATGTTAGGAATTTTTCATCAATACACTGCAGAAACCTTTGGGTTTTCTTGTGCTCTGCTGTATTGTCCCTCCAGCAGGTATCGGGGTGTTGAAGTTCCCCATGAGGACCAAGGCCTGTGAGTGTAAGGCTTCTTCTGGTTGTCTAAAGAAGGCCTCAGCTACTGGTGAATTTACTGATCAAATGGTCTAGGCACTCACCACAACCTCACTCATGCTGGTCTGCTTGCTAATCCTAACCCATAAATTCTCAGACGGTTTCTCAGACACCCAGACAGAGCTCCATTCATTCCTGCTGCTCTCTCGCACAAAGGGCAATTCCCTGCTTTCACGGTCACAGTCTGTCCACCCTAAAGACCCTGTATCCACCCATTGCAAACTATCCCACCATGTCTATGATCTGAACGAGACCATAGGCCTTCAACTGCACAGGGACTTCCTATTCTTCCCATTTGTTCCCCATGCAGCATGCGTCAGTGTCCAGGCAATTCATAGAGGCACCTAAACATGCTGATTTCCCAGAAACAACATGGGAGTATTCCCATAATGTTGTCCCACAGGGAGTTACTTATTTATGTGCATATACTTGGAGTGACCCCACTTCAGCCCTGTTCTGTTGGTTATGAATTTCTTGTTTTTTATGTCAACTGCATCCTCTGGTTGCCAACTCTATCCACCACTTTCTCACATGACTGTTGATCATTCTCTCTCTTCCTTGTTGTTCCTACTTTAAAGGTCTTCTGGGCAGCCTGTTGTCAAAGATACTTCTGCTTTGCTTAGTCAGTTGGATCACATCTCTTCCATGCAGTTGTCATAGAAACCAAAAACCTGTTTCTGACACCAGCTCAACAACCAATTCTTGTCCTGCAGGATCCAGCAACTCCTTCTCAAGCACTTCACCCTGCACTGGCAGGATGGAAGAGAAGACCACCCGGGCCCCCACACCCTAGATCATCACTCCCAGAGCCATACTTGATACTTTCCAGGTCATCCCTGAAAGTATAATTGATGTCCATGTGGGAAAGCAGTAGCAGGTAATAGTTTGAAGACTGGATGAGCCTTGTCAGCCTCTCCACAACAGCTCAGGTGTGAACCTCCCTAGATCACAGGTCAGGTTAGCAGATGGGAAAACCCATTGCCTACAGCAGGCTGTCTCCCACTACTAACACTGGTGCTCCTGTGTGGCTTAGGCTCAACCGGCTCAGCTGTTTCTTTTTACAGTGCTCGCAGCTTCTCATCAACTATGCGGGCAGTGAACATATTCTGTAGGTGCAAGTCTTCAGGAGTAGCAGAAGCCATCTTCCTGGTATCAGCTTCCAGCCTTTGCCATCATGGAAGTTTCCACTAGCCACCCTGACAGGCACAGGCTCTGCCTGCCCCTCTGCTACAGTTGGAGGTTTGAGCTCTTGAAGCTGCAAGTCTCTCAGAGAAGAGCTATTCAATTGCTTGCTTTTCATCTCTGATGCTTCTCAGTCTGCTGACCTCTTCCTGCAGCTCTTTCATTTGGTGGTACAGCTTCTTGACAACTGCACAGCTGCTACAAGCTGTAAGACCATCTGGCCTTACCTCAGTGAGGTGTCCAAGGCAGTCCCCGCGGCTTGAGATTTGTAGATCCTCGTTCTGAAGATTTGCCTGGGTCAAGCCTTGGATGTTGCAGGAACAGTAGCTCTAACAGCAGCTGGGAACTGTGCCCTGTCACCTGTGGCATGTAACCACCATAGCTAGGGACATGTGTGCTGGTTGGCACAGAGCTGCTGGCTCCTTCTTTGTGCCTTTCTGCACAAACTGCTGCATATGTTAGCTGCCTCAGTTAGCTGCACACACGCTGCTTGGCTGAATGGAAAAGGAAGCATAGCAAGACGGTAGCACTCACCCCAAAATGACATACCTTGAATGTAATTATTTAAAAATTAAGAACTTGAGACCCAGCCCATCATTCAAAGTGACTGAATTAAGTTCCTGTCTTAATTTCTGAAGCAGCCTGGTAGACAATGTTAAGAGATTCCAAAGGGTTGAACCAGATCTAAAACTGCATCTCATAGGTAGCTAGTGACATGATAGGCACGGTGTTTTAGGGTATATTTTTGCTTCCTCCTTTTGTGATTTCCTGATATTCTCCTCAGCACATTTCTCCCCTCAAATGCAAAAGTTGGCATATGATCTCTTTTATATCACTTTTAAAAGAAAGCAAAGGAAGAGATAATGGTTACCAGAAATTACTGATCTCATTCAGAGAATGAGAGCTGCAAGTTCAGTTTCACCCTTACCTCAAAGGATGGTATTCTGTTCAGGCCAAAGGTATTTTTTTCAAGTGTTTGTGTTTTTATTTTTTTACCAAGTGAATGTTTAGTGAAACACACATATACTCTTCTGCTACTAGGCAACTTAATTTCAGGGAACATCCTATGCAGAGGTAAAAAATAGACAACTGAATACATTATTTTTTTCTTTAGGAAGTTGCAGTTTTGGATTTATATTGATAAAATTTAATCAAAAGTTACAAAGGGTACCACCAACTGACATATCCCGCTACACATAATGTTTTGTAGTTTTGGTTAGTACAAACCTATAAATGGTGTGGATTTCATTTTCCTGGGGCTTACCAACAGATGGGTACCCAGCATAATTTGCCTGGCAAACAATCTCATGACTAGTATATTACAAAAAATTATTTGCATTAAAAATTCTGGGAGAAAATTAATCAAGATAATATGCAAGCAGTTAAGTGGAATTCACAAAACTGTCTTATCTTTAACTTGGAATAACTTTCAGTGTGTCTCTACTCATGTCTGGATGCTGAGTGAACTTTCAGCACCTTAATGGAGTTGTCTAACAATTCTAAATGTTTCTGCAGTATTTGGTGCTAATGGCAAATAGACTTTCTGATTCACTTTTTTGTACTAAGAATTTTATACCTTTCCTATTTCAGATTGTAGGTTACAAAGTTGGAACTTTATATTTTATACCTCATGGACAGATAAATTGATTTTAAAACAATATAGTAAATTCCCTACATGCAATTTGTGATACAGCCAAAGAGATTTCTGTGAGATTAGTTTTGAGATTACTGTTTCTAGCTTCTATTGAAGATGCTGCCTTACTGAAGATGATTACTCTACAAGGGCTTTGGTACGGTAGTCTAAATTTCTTTTGTCACAAAAGGAAACATTTTACCCATCCAGTTAGTATTCCACAACCCATAGAAATTGGGGTTTGGTTATTCTTTTCTCTTGCTTTCAATTTCTCTTTTACATCCTACTTCCATATTAGTGTAAAGCAATTCAAAGGATTAAAGTATGTGCAGTCCCCAAAGTAGATAATTAGGGAACTAGACACATCCTCTTTTCCTGCTTGCTAGGGTTGGAATAAAGAACTGTATTGTGAAACTAGGTTATAAAGAGCATGGGGCAGTTAGACACCTCAGAAATGGATGTCAAAACACATAGTGGGTGAAAAGGTAGGCTTAGCGTGCCTAGTAGTAAGCAACAGGTAGCTAGCCCAGGGCTCTTAACAGGAGTTTGTCTTCAGCTCCACCTTTCCCCAGCTATTGGTGCTGAATTTGATGCTACAGGCAGGTGCCTCTTTCTGCTTAGAATCCACTCCTCAAGGCAAATGTCCAGAATTGTTTTATGAATTTATCAGGATGTGACTTGATTTTATATTTAAAGCATGTACGTCAAATACAAAGAGTATGTAGTTAGAGCTGTCATTGGGGAAGTGGAGGATCTAAATTGAGGCTGCTCAGCTTGTGGGATTCAAACTGGAATGGTCTGCATATATCCTAGGTACCAACCTTAAGAAGAAAATACTCTCCACTCCCATCTCATATTGGTGTTCACACCATCATAATCAGAGAAAACAAGCAAGCAAGAAAAAGCTTAGTCCTACCTCCTAGGTGGCTAGAATACTCTGATGGGAATCTGTTCATCTAATGTGAATAGTTATTGATTAAACTGAGAAATTAAATCTGTACAAGGACTGAAATACAGGGTTCTTCTTTTCCACACAAGTACTCTGACTGATCAGCAGTTTGCTCATTTCCTCGAGTCCACTAAGGATAAACTGTGGTGGTTTTGAGTTTCTTGAAGTGGGATAGTGCCAGGCACAAAAGGCTAAGATTTCTACTTCTCATTCCAATAAAGTATCTTGTCAATGGGTCACAGAATCAAACCCAGAAATACATATAGTTACATAAAATGAGTGAGAGAAGGTGGTAACCTCTGTATATTGTAGCCCAAAATATGATATATATATTCAGTCTCACTGTAATAAGATTCCACCCAGTAATAACATCATGAACAATGGGGAAATTTCTTTTTAAACCACCTTTTCATTAATATATCTCACTCAATAGACCTGGGATTTGGGGGATTCTCTTTTGCTGTTTGATTTTTCTTCTTTAGGCTTATTATTATATTTAACAAATCTTTAATTAGGGATTAAGAGCACTTGAATCTCTCCTACCATTCTCATATGTAGTTACTTTTTAAAATCAGATTCCACCAGAAGGTTGAGGCCAAATCAGTGTTTCATTACACAAGAGCATACTATTTCAAGCAGAAATGAATGAGGGTGTTTTCCTGTATTGGTTGGTTGGTTGGTTGTTTTTAATTACCCATCACAGGGAGGGAATCCTTGAGACAAGCAAAACTCAGCACTATGAGTATGGCAAGTATGGTAAACTCTCAGTTGTATTGTCTCTTGTAATCCAAAGCTTCTGAGAGTAATATTTTCTAACAGAACTTCTCCAAAAGTCTGTCAAAATGTTACAGCTTTATAGTTTAATAGAAAATTTCCCAGTTCGTTTTTGGTGTTACAAATCTGTGAAAAGCATCTATCATTTACAAGAATTATGACAATACCCTAATCACATTTGCCACATTGTGGGGATAGAACTTTTAGTGTTTATTAAATTTTTGGTCATCTTTAGTACTGCATAACATTTAAAGGTGAAAGGATTTTTTTTTATTTATTTATAACAAATGTACTGGATGTCTAAAATGACTTGAAATATTTTAAAAGTCATATAACTGTAAGTACTTAAAAGAAAAACTAATTATATATTAGTTTAATCAGTATCTTCCCTACTTTCTTAAGTTAGCTTCCTTATGCTTCTCCACTGGCATACTGTAGAGTGTTTTCAGAACTCCACCAACTTCTGTTTTACCATTTAAAAAAGTTTGTGGTTGCCTGTCCTTCTCCCTTGGAAAGAACAAAGTTAAGAGTTCTGAAGACAGCTTCTTAACTCCCTTGCTTTCTGTCTAAGCCCCCTTAAAAACACCCTTATGCTGTATTTACAGAGATATCATATAATCAAGAAGTTACGAAGTTATTTTCTTTAACATTTCTTAATTAGTGTTACTGCTTAGCTTCTTTTATTATGAGTTTCTAAAGACCTAGCAGTAATACTCTGTAAATAGTATACTTCAAAAACATTCAGTTAATAATTACTTTAATGGATTCATAAGACTAATACAAACAGAAGCTTAAATAAAGATGAACAAGAATGTTATGCATTCTGATTGTATATGGAACATATATTTTTATAACTAGAAAAGATTTAATAAGGAAGGGTACCAAAAGGTTGTGATGCCATGGAGGTTTATGGCAGGCTGAATGAAAAGCAAACAGAAAACGAGTAACTAATGGAAAAGTAGCCTTGATTTAGTAATGCCTCTCTTGTTTCCTGGGTGAAAAACCTGGCTGCTCTTCCCTTGAGAGTAGAGTGATGCACAAACATACACTTTTGGAGTATGACACATCAAAAGAAATATTTCTAGGACTTCTCTGTTATGAACTGGCAAACCTTTCCTCTGGAATCTTTCATGGTGGTCTCTACTGTATTGTTGATGATTACATTATCTTCATTACAAGAACTGTGATTAGCTTTACTTGAACATGTTACGGGTCGGGCCCTAGCGCAGTCTGCCAAACTGATCTTAGGAATCACAGTCATTGGAAATGTATAGGAAAATACCCTTTGGTCAGGAAGAAAATTTTAATTTGCTATAGTATTTGCTTGTTTGAAAGTTGAAAGCTTCAGCTTCTGGGTATGTATCATGAGGACATTCTCCACTGTACCAAATCTCTCATTATTGCATCAAGTGACTGTTTCACCCTGCACAAATCCTCATTTCCAACCTAGATTCCTTCCAGATGCTTTTCCATGCATCTAGTATTATGACCACTGAAGGAGTCATAAAATCATAGAACCATAGAATACCAGGTCAGTAGGGACATCAAGGATCATCTGGTCCAACGTTGCTTGGCAAAAGCACGGTCTAGACGAGATGGCCCTGCACCCTGTCCAGCTGGATCTTAAAAGCGTCCAGTGTTGGGGAATCCACCACTTCCCTGGGGAGATTATTCTAATGGCTGATTGTTCTCACAGTGAAAAATTTTCCTCTTGTGTCCAATCGGAATCTTCCCAGGAGTAACTTGTACCCATTACCCCTCATCTTTTCCATCTGACTCCTTGTGAAAAAGGAGTCTCCATCTTAGCCACCCTTAAATACTGGAACATGGTGATAAGGTATCCCCTAAGCCTTCTTTTCTTAAGGCTGAACAAATCCAGTTCTCAGCCTTTCATCATATGGCAGGTTTCCAAGTCCTTTGATCATCTTTGTGGCCCTTCTCTGCACCCTCTCCAGCCTGTCCACATCTTTTTTGTCTAGTGGGAACCAAAACTAAACACAGTATTCCAGGTGTGGCCTGACAAGCGCTAAGCAGAATGAGATAATGACTTCTTTATCTCTGCTTGCGATGCCCTTGTTGATGCAACCCAGCATCCTGTTGGCTTGCTTTGTCACAGCAGCACACTATGCACTCATATTGAGCTGGTTGTCTACCAGGACCCTCAGGTCCCTTTCCACAGAGCTGCTTCCCAGCCAGGTAGACCCCAGCCTGTGCCACACTCCTGGATTATGTTTTCCCAGGTGCACGACCTTATACTTGTCCTTGCTGAACTTCATAAGGTTCCTGTTAGCCCAGTCTTCCAGCCTATCCAGGTCTTCCTGCGGGTTAGGTCTCCCTTCCAAAGTGTCCACTTCCCCACTCAGTTTGGAATCATCAGCAAGCTTCATCAGGGAACACCTGATCCCATCATCCAAGCAGTGTTGGGCCCAGTATCAATCCCTGGGGGACCCCACTTGTGACAGGTTGCCAGTTTGAAAAGGAGCTACTTACCACCACCCTCTGGGTGTGGCCTGCCAGCCAGTTCCCCACCCACCACACAGACCACTTGTCTAGACTGTAATGCATCAGTTTCTCTAGGAGGAGGCTGTGGGAAACCGTATCAAAAGCCTTGGAGAAATCCAGGTAGACAATGTCCACTGCTAGTCCCACATCAACCGAGTGGGTTACTTTGTTGTAGAAGGTGATCAGGTTTGTCAAGCATGATTTGCCCTTGGTGAATCCATGCTGGCTTTTCCCAATCACATGCTTCATTTGACTTGTGATAGCCCCCAGAAGGATTCGTTCCATAACTTTCCCAGGGACTGAAGTAAGACTAGTGAGCTCGCAATTTCTTGGATCCTCCTTTAAGCCTTTCTTGTAGATGGGGGTGACATTAACCAATAACTATGACAGTTCCATCAGCTTTGTATCTGCATGAGTTAAGGCATCTCAGCAAGATGCCTTTCCTGGCACCTGAGGCTGAGCAAGGGAATCTGTTAATTGATGACAGCAGCCAGGAAAAAAATGCAAAGCAGCTGGATGTTGCAGTTGTGACTGCAGCTTTTCTGCTTCAAACGTTGTAATGAGGAAGAGAGACGGCATATTTTGACAACTGTAAAGAGGATGACTAACTTTTTACTTCCTGGGCTACTGAGCAATATAGGCTTGTATCATTATAGTTACAGCTGGATTTCCTTGAGATAAAATAACACAGCAGTAGAATTCAGCAGTGTACCTGCAGGTCAGGAGGACCTTTTGTTTTGGTTTGTTTTTTTGTTTATTTGTCTGGGTTTTTTTCAAGAGGAATTTAACTAAGTTTTTTCTCCCTTAATATGGAAAGCAATGAGGGAATAGAACTGGGTGTCAGAGAAGAAAAAATCAGTGTAAATGTTTAAACTGATCATTTTGTAGTTAGCTGATTGAGGCACAAATAAATTAACATATCCATAAAAATACTTTTAAGCTTCAACTTTTTTGAATTGCTTATTAAAAGTGTTAGTATAGCAGAGAGCAGATAACTTGCACTTTTCTCTAAATCACTTTAATTTTGCCACAGAGAGTTGCTGCACTGTGTAGTCCAATGTTTCTTAATTTTAGTCTGAGGACCCCATGTTGTACATAAGATGTGAGGCAGCAGAGTATAAAAAAAAAAAATCCCCAAACAATCAAAGTAACAAACCTATATGCGCAGTATCCTAAATAAACAATAACTGATACTGGGAGAAATACAATTATGAATACAGGTATTTTCACAATTTCTATTTATTTTTCGTAGATAATTAGAATCATAGAATAATTTAGGTTGAAAGGGCCTCTGAAGATCATCTAGTCTAACCTCCTGTTTAGAAGTTGAGTCTTGAACACCTCAAAGATGGAGATTCTTCAACTCTACAAGACAACCTTTTCCAGTGTTAGACCACCCTTGTGGTATTTTTTTTTCCCCTATTTTCTGGTGGGAATTTTCAATGTTCCACCTTGAGTATGTTGCCACTCATCCTATCACTGTACATCTCTAAGAAGACTGCTTCCGTCTTTTCTGTATCCTCTAATCAGGTAGTTGTAAGCAGCAAAGTCTTCCTCAAGCTGTGTCCTCTCTGGGCTGAACAAACTAAGCTCTCTCAGACTTTCCTCATGTCCTGTGTACCAGCCCCAAGCCATCTTATTGGCCTCCCCTAGACTCACTCTACTGTGTCAATGTTTCTTGTACTGCGGAGCCCCAAACTGGACATAGTACTCCATATTTGGTCTTACAAGTGTGTTGCATTAAAGGGTAAAGAAGTTTGGCAGAAAATAAACCCCCTTGCATTCCAGCTTGTCCTCAGATATCAGAGCAGCTGGCAGCAGCTAGGCTTAGATTCTGAGCGATGCCCAATTCAATGCTATAAGGCCGGTCACATTCAACATCTTGAACTATCACAATTGCAGACACACTAATAGTGCACTGTATTTTCAATTTAGTAACAATCAACGAACTAGAATGGCCAGACTTAAGGAGTTTGCTTTCATTCAACTAACTATCACAGCTAGATTAATGAACAGTACAGTTTAATAAAGCAACAGGAGTACAGGTTCTTTTGGATTGCTGGTGATAAATACACTGTCTGCAAAACATGTGCAAATAATAATACAGTTGACTACAAGCACACTAAATTATGGAAAAACTCTACAGAGATTTCTAAGATTCCCAGGGGAGCACTCAGTATAACCAAGGGTTTGAATCTTCCCCAATAGACATCCCTATGGGGGGGAAAAGAGTTTCAGTCCATCGACTGATCCCAGAAGTCAGCGATGTCCTCCCAACTTGTCTATGATGGTATCTTCTCCAGCATTCCTCCTCTCTTAAGATCTTTTATACTATTTTCTTATTTTTAGGCAGAGCCTGAGTGACTCTAGTCATACATACCTTTACTTTCATTGGCATACAGTTCTCTCACTTTACTTTTAAAGGTGTATGCTAGAGAAAATTCAGAGCACAAGCTCAGTGAGGGATGGTCACACCTTGAAGGTGGGTAGTTTTTGGGATGGGGGTGTGTTTCGGGTTTTGGGATGGGGGTGTGTTTCGGTATTATGAGATTATAATGAGCAAAGTTCACCCAGAGGACATGATTTAGCGTGTCACTACTCCAGAACTGGGCCCTTATGATATAAATCAGAAGTAAGGCCACAGTATCGACATTACCCCATTGTTTCACCTCCTTGGTTCAGTGAACTCGATGCAGGGACCTTCCATTCTTGTTCCAGGAGTTTCAGTTCCCCATCCCTGCAGTGATATCACAGAGCCTGGCTGTGGTGTGTCCACTCCACTCCACTCTCTGTGTTGCTTCTCTTAGGGTCAGCATACCAAGCTCCCCTGGTGTTGCTAACATCTAAGGTTGCAGTTTATGTTGCTTAGGGAATTATTATGGAACAGATTCCTTGCATATCCACTGCATTCCATGCTGGAGGTTCACCTCCCCTTAAGAGGGAGGGGGATGGACATATCAATAAGTCACCTCCAGTAATTATTCTACACAAGTGCCAGGTAAAGATGAAGGACCACTTTGCTGGACCTTTTGACAAAAATTCTACTGATACAGCTCAGTCTACTGTTGGCCACCTTTACAACCAGAACATGCTGCTGGCTCAGGTTCCTTTTGCTGTCCACCAGGACTGACAGGTTCTTTCCTGCAAAGCTGCTTCCCAGACAGTCACCCTCAGCCTATAAACTGGCATGGGGTTGTTCCTCTCCCCATGCAAGATTTTGCATTTCCTTTTGCTGAGCTTCATGAGTCTCCTGTCAGCCATCAGCCCATTTCTCTGGCCTGTTGATGTCCCTCTGAATTGCCGCCCTGCCCTCCAGTGTATTGAGTGGTTCTTCCAATCTTGATGTTGTGCACAGACTTGCTGAGAACTCACTCTGACCTGTCATCTAGGTTGTTGATGAAGACATTAAACAGCACTGGTCCTGGTACTGATCTCTGAGGGACCCCACTAGTAACCAACTGGCCTTCAGCTGAAATATGCACCACTGATCACAACTCTTTAAGCACAGCAGACTAGCCAATTTTCCACACACCTTATCATCCAGTTATCCACTGCCTATCTCACCAATCTGGTAACTTGAATCTGGAAAGTGGACACTTTGTAAAAGACTTGATAAATTCAAAGTAAACAACATGCACTGTCCTTCCCTTGCACAGCACTAGTAACTTTATCATAGAAAACAATGAAGTCAGTCAGGCATGATTTACCCTTGGCTGCTCCCAATCACTTTCTTGTCCTTCATGTGCTTTGAAATATCTTTCAGGAGGATTTGCTCCATAACATTCCTGAGGACTGAGCTGACTGGCTGTAGTTACTTCAATCCTCCTTCCCCTTCTTGTAGATGAGTGTGATGTCTGACTTTTCTTTCCCAGCCAACAGGAACCTGCCTTGATTGCCATGACGAGGCAAAGATGGTAGACAGTAGCCTTGCAATGACATTGGCCAGCTTCTTCCCTGTACCTGTGCATTCCATCAGGTCCTATGGACTTCTGCATGTTCAAGTGGGCTAAGTGATCTCTAACTCTTTTCTTCTTGTACTGTGGGTACTGCTCACTCTCACAGACTCTGATAGGCAGACCTGACTTGCCCGATTGCAAGTCTTGCCAGGGAAAACTAAGGCAAAAGAAAGACATTCATTACCTCAGCCATGTTCCTTGTCACTGTCCCCCTGCCTCATTAAGCAATGGGCCCACACTGTACTTAACCTTCCTTTTGCTGCCAATATGGCAATAAATAAATTAGCTATAAATAAGAGCCATCATGGCAGGATACATATCAGCAATGAAAAGCTATCTATCTGTGCTTGGAAGTCTAGGGAAAGAATAACACACATTCTGAGTGAGGATGTTGCAAACACAAGTACATAGCCTGAGACAAGGTGTACTGGAATGTTAGTAGGAAGAGTTTGGCTTGAATTTTCCCAATTATTAAATGTTATCATTAAAATGCATAATGTCTTCAGCATCCTGAGCCAGAACAGATTGTTAGAAGTTTGTTTCCAGCATTCTACAAGCTATTCTATAGAAGGTAAGTGCTTCTAACTCAGATAGTTATTTTTTAAAAAGAATTAACCTTCACAGTCATTGGATACAGGCAGTTGACAAGCAATTGCTTTGCTAAGAATAGACTTTTAATTTTGGGTGCTGGAATGTCTGACTTAAATCTGATTTTTACTTCCATGGGTATTTGAGACAAATTAAAAAATAGCAACTCATTGTACCTGAAAATGAGGATAAAGTTTGAAAGGTAAGTATACACAATTATTAGACACAAAGAAGGTCTTTAAAACTCCTTACCTTTTTTTAGTAGAGGTAAATAAGTAAAATAATCTCTTTTATTAAATAAAAAATAAAAAATAATAATAAAAAACAACTAACAAACAACAACAACAACAAAACCCAAACAAGAGCTGAAAGCACAACACAAACAAAATCAACATGAAAAAGCACTTGACATTTTTGGCAAACACATTCAAAGCTGAAGTTAGTGGAAATAAAAATCTGAGAGACCAAATATATAATCCTTTCTCACAGATTCTTTTTCAAATTAGTTCTTTCTCCTACACGTGAAAAATGCAGATGAAAAAGGTGCTGACTAGAACACATAAGGGAAGCCATGTTTTTAGCTATAGCTAGTCAGTTCTAGTGCTGCTGGAATTTAAGGGTGAGTTTTAACAAGACAGTAGAACAAAAAATAACTGTGCAGTGCATTTTCAAGGTTTATGTAGGATATTCCCACTGAAGAAGGTGACTGGGTTCACTGTTAAAGCTCTTAAGCATGGAACAAGAATGTTTTAGTAAGACTAGTGATTCAGCCTTAAGTTCCTTTCTATGCAGTTTGACTGATCTGTGCAGACAGTTTTATACTAGTAAGGTGATACCATTTGTACTTAGCTAAGGCTGCACAAGAGAACTAGCTGAGGCAGACTCAGATAAAACCATGGAATGAATTAAGCATTAAGAAGTGCGGATATTCAAGGGTTCAGTGTTTCATCTCACTCCCAGCCTCTCTTATTTTGCTGTACAGGCTTTGTTTCATAAGGCAATTTATATGAATAACTGCTTATCATTGCACTTTAGATTACTATCATAGACCACCATTATCATTCAGCCTGAATGCTGCTGTACTCCAAAATGTTTCAGTGCTCAGAAATTCTGAAAAACAAGATCCCAATGCCCAGAACTGTTATTTACCCTTCACTAAATGTCAGTGAAGCCAAATGAAGCCAGAAGTGTTTTTTTCCTGACGAAGAAATTAGTAAGAGCTAACGGGACAAGATTTAGGTGAGAAATCATCTTTACAGTTGAAGTAAGAAAGGCCTGTAGGATCAAGCCCTGTATCAACTTTAGATTTGGTCTAGTCACTGTGACAATTGAAGAAGGATTTTATCCTGTTTCCCATAACTGTGGTGAAGCACTGGAAAGATATGTATGACTTCCCTGAAGGTAACTACCTAAAGCAACTCTATTTTTTCTTTCATTTCCCTTTCAAATAAACATTATCGTCGGTGATCTTTTGGTTGCTATTGAAGACCTTTCCTTTCCTTACAAGACACAACGGATGAGCACAAACCTTTTAAGGATTACTCAATCATCAAACCTTTTCTGCCTGAGCTTGTAAAACAGGATTTATTACCAAGGGAAGAGTAATAGTAGGATTTCAACCATACTTTGAGAATTTCAGTTGTTATGTGCTACATCTCAAGTACTGAATTAGCTTCCAGATACAACACTTACTTTTTAAAGTTCACCACACAAATGCCCTAAACGTTAAGAAAAAAATGAGACATCTTTAATTTATCAGCAGTCTGTTAACTGGGCCTTTTTCACTTTTGGTGTTCATTACAGTTTTGTGCTATATCCAATCCACATATTTTAGTTGGGCATAACTTCTGTTATAAGTCATTGTGCTTATTTTAAAAAATGAACTTCGAATTAATTAAATAATTCAATGTACAACTCTTTTTCTGTTGAAAGACTTATACATCAATTATTCATGATTAATCAGTTATTATGCATCACAAAATTATCATTGACAAAATGCAAAGAAATGGATCTCTTGACATAATGAGATAAATAGAAATAAAATAACCATAACCATTTAAATTATTAGCTCCAGAACTTTATCGCTGTGTTTCATTATTCCTTTTTACACTCTGTGGATAGGATCCAGTCTGTCCAATTTCATTACCTAAAATGCACTTAGTTTTTATCCTCCCAGTGAAAGAGCTGCACAAAGAAAATACTTCATTTAAGCGGACAAGGTGCCACATCATGTGTCAGACAATGTTTACAATGTTGTTACTCAACACTTTCACTGATCACTACTTCTAAAATGGCAATTGTGAAAATTGATGGGAAAAAAAGGAGAAAATTTTGTTTACTTAGTATTTTCCCACCATTGCACATCTGTATAACCAGATAATGAAGGCAAAGGGTGTCACAGAAGTGTATAGATGTTCAAACAATCAGATAGGATGTTATGGTGAATCCTGACATGTGGCATCTCTAAAAAATAGCAATATGAGGAATAACAGACTGCTACAGATAATGAGGTAGGAGTAATGTATACACAGAGGACTAGCTCTGACCCAGAGCACCATTAACAAGACAACAACATAAGACACAGCAGGAAACTGTAGATAACAAAAGAAAGTAGTAGCTTAGCAGAATTACTGAACAAGTTAGAAATTACCAGGGCAATCAAATCATAAATATAAAATAAGGTTATAAAGTCTGCTAAACCATGGCCAGTAGGAAAAGGGTAAACAGGAAGTGAGCTGTTTACTTGAAAGGGAATAGGGGTGGTAAAGAAGAAGAATTTGAGAAGGGAAAATGGAAATACATGGTGAGGTAAATCAATGACTGGGGCTGTTCAGAATACCTGTGGAGCAGCTCCGTGCCTGATCACATCAGACTGGAGCTAGACAATAAACCTTTTTTTTTTTTTTTTTTTTTCTCCACCAAAACTTACACTTGTTTGCCCTGTGCAGTCAGGGAAGTGCTGGGCTGGGTGCTCTCCCTCACTCTACAAAGGGTCATCTACAGGAGGCCATCTAAACATCCTGAGTGCTAAGAACAGCAGCCTTAAATAATTTGAATTTCAAACATGATAGATAAATTTTCTCACAGATCATTCTGCAAATTTATCACCTTTTTATTTAAAAACAAAGTGATGTCATTGTGCTGAACAACTACAAAACAACTTAAAAAATTCCTGCAAATAATGGATCAGCAGCAATTAGTTCGTTCTGCCTGCTAAGAGTCTTTTTGCCAGAGATCCCAGCACTTCACACTAGACTATTAACTCACTCAGGTGTAGTCAGGTATTTGTAAAGTACCCCAAATATTACAGCAGATACACAACAGAGCACAACAAACATCTGAGTTATCATGGCCAAACAAAGAGTTTGCAGATAATTCCGTTGACTCCATGCACATCTCTGACCCAAGATGATGTTTTTTCTGAGCAACCGAGTACTATACAGGGAAATAGATTCAGAAAGTGTGTACAAATTTCTTATGGATATCTCAACATCTAGAACAGAGTTTTACTAAACCAAAGAATAAAATTACTCTGGAAGGAGATTTCTCCAATAATTGTGTTATTTTGTAAACGCATATGGAAAATTGAATAGCTCTTCTGAGTATTTGATTATATTGCATACACAATGTATAGCATTAAGGTCTTCTCTCCAACTGTTTGGCAGCAAAAGTCCATGAATGCAACCTCTTGCCCCCAGCAGGGTTTGACTGCGTGCACCCACTGATACAGCGCAGCTTTGCAACCTTGGATCTGACTGCTGGGAAAGAGCGTTGTGAAAGAAGGTGAAAGAAGCCTCACCAAGGGCCTATCCCCATGCACTCAGGAGTTGCATCTAAGCTCTAGATATTAGCCTTGGTTCCTGTGTGAGATACATTGCAAGTACTTCTGTGCCTGGCCACGTACCACACTGATCCTCACCCTAATCTGCCAACTTGTTTTCCCAGCTTGACCTCAGATCTGCCTCATCACTTCATACTTCTCTGGTGATCTGGACTCCTGACTGAATCTGGTTATTCTCTCATCAGCCAAATGAGAAAACATCCAAAATCTTCTCAAGCTATGTAGCCAAATACTGCCAAGAATCCAGTAGGAAATGAGTACAGAAGATCCTTTGCAAATTAATGTAGTCATAATTGGCACAGGAAAATTAAAGGTACTTGCAAAATAGAAAACTGGGGCCTCAAGAGACCATTTAGAGTATTCCCTGACTCCAAAGCAGTAGCAACTACATTATTCATAAATTGTTTTAAGTTTACTGAGTTTGAAATTTGTTCTATTTCAGACCTAAAGAAACATTGTCAGTTTGAAGGCTTGCCTGGTTTTGCAGCTGAATGACAGAAATTGCTTCTCCCTGCAAATAACCTTACTTGAGTAATTACTAGCAGATATTTATGCATTCTGTTTGCAAATTTCTTCTGTATGGATAATCCGTGACTTCTCCAAGCAGTATCCACAGCCTTCGTTATTCTTGTCATTGTAAGTTTTGCTTAATGTCTAATTACAGTTCATAAATGACATGGAAAACAATATAATCTACATAATGTTCAGTTATGTATCTTCTGTGCTGCCTGACAACAGCTCTGTCCTAGTAAGACTAATGGAGAAGAATCACTGGAGTATATTACTGTGACAGTCCTTCTTCCTTCTACTGTTAGGCACATCACAGTAAATAATAAGTAATATCACAGCTTATAAAACTAAGTTATGAATCACTCTCTCACAGGATGCCTGTGGCCTAGATGCCATAGACATCAAGAAAAGTGTATTTTCTTGAATGTTTTTTGCATATTTTAGCCAGTGATTCAAACTTATGAATCATGGAGCCCATAAAGAGAAATCTACTCATGTATGGAACAAAATAAAGGTAGATTGATACAACGATATTTTTGAAACTACATTCACTACCACTGGTTTACTGAAGTTGTATATTGTACAAAGGAACATAGTTTGACAGCAAGAAGAGTATTTATTCATAGCAGACTTACCTTACTACCACAAGCTGTGGGAGATGATTATCTTCAGTACATAAGAATTGATTTTTCTGAAACACTGAAGCCATTGCTCTCAGAATATAAATTGTCCTTACCACAGCTGCCTTAGAGTGGATCAAGAGCATCAACAGAAACTAGCATATGAATTCAGCATGAACTGAGCATGTGATCTCATGCTCTGACCAAGGGAAGTATGTAGTTTTAAAAATTTTATTGCTAATAAAATCTGTCAAAATATTGTTGCTTTCCCTGTTTTTGCATACATTATGGAGACATAAAACTGAGTCAAAATTCAGAATTTTTTAAATATAAAGAATGAAAATCTCAAAAAGGGGTCTTCTGTTCTCTGTGAAAATGATCTATAAACTCATAATTGCAAAGATTTTTCAGGATCTCTCAACAAAAAGGAGACTCACAGTTCTACAAGACAATACAGCAGTTAGTAATCATAGTCACAAGAGGTATTTTTCCATTGTAGCTGATGAAAATTGTACAAGCCAATATAAATTTTTGCAGACAAATTAAAATGTAAAGGCAGGATACTTTATTTGTGTGAAGAAGTTATTGTCAGATAAAACTAGAATTGTTTGGGTTTATTGTCATTGTCACTAGTGAAAATTAAATTAAACCCATTTCTAAAGGAGGAATTTTTTTTTACTTCCTCCATTTAAAAATGCAGTAGACAAGTATGATCACTGACTGAAATGCTGAATTTTGGGGTACTCTATGTAAAACACATTTTTTTAAAATGGAAATATTAAATTAATAATATTCTAAAGACTGAATTATGTTGATATCAAAACAGTTCACCTTAAAACATGTTTATACAAAGATAAATACTATTATCCCATTTTATTTCCATGGAAACTGAGATTTAAAAGTGATGTCAGTTGTATGAAGTTGCCCACAGCATTTTCTGTTTCTTTCTTTAGCTCATTCTCTCCTAAACTCTCCCAGCTGCCCCTCTGCATGGACAATTGATCAGACATCTCCACAGAGTCTAACAGTAGGACAAGTGAAACTGGAGCAGCCGCTAATGCCAATTAATAAGCTCTATCACTGGCCACACAACTTCCAGCGCACACAGCTCCCCATTCTGTTTCAGCATGGCTGGCTTTGTCTTCTGTTACCACCTTCAGCAAAGAACATACTGAAAACCAGAAAAAATTATTGGGCTATCTATGATAACTAACAGCAAAAAGACAAAAACACACTGCTGACTCCTCTATATCTTTTTTTTTTTTTTAATTTTATTTTCTAGTCCTGTTCCCTTACCTGTATTGCTATCCAGTTTTTGCTATCCCAACCGCACTGATAATTTTAATCAATTTTCAATTTAAAACTATCAGTTCACTGTGTTAATTTTAAAATATATTTTCAATTTTCCCCCCCTTTATCTTCTTCTGACGTTTTCCTATGGCTTCTACTTTTTAATCTTGTATACTTTACTCAAGTCCCATATTATTGTTGTCTTTGTGTTTGCAAGTAGTCTAGTTTTCAAGCTGTCTTCTTGTCCTGTCTTCACAAAAGTATCTGAGCGCATTTCTGTTCCCATATTTTGCCTGAAGATCTCTACATTTCTAATTTTCCTTAACATTATTATGCTTTCTGCATATTTTTTCTGTTGCAACACTATATTTGAAGTATGAAGAAACCATGCTGGGAATATGGTTTGGGTTTTTGTGTGGTGGGGTTTTGGTAGTGGGGTAGGGGTGTCAGGTCCAGCTGCTGCTGGAAGCTGCTGGAAGCTTCCCCGTCTGGGAGCCGGACCCGCCTCTGGGAGAACAGATTCCAGAGGGGAAACCTGCCGGGAGTCGGGGGATCGGGATGGGAGAGGAACCCCTGTGCAGATCCTGAGGGCAGGGAGGAAGGAGGGGATGCCCCTGCAGCCTGTGGGGAGACCAGGCGGCAGGCTGTGTCCCCCCAGCCCGCGGAGGGGAGCGGGGGAGCAGATGCCCACCTGCAGCCTGGGGAGAGAGGAGCCCACGCCGGAGCAGGGGGTGGAGGCTCCACAAGATGGCCGCCGCTCCCTGGGAGCAGGTTGGGACTGAGGGACTGCGGCCCACGGGAGGGACCCATGCTGGGGCAGTTTGTGAGGAACTGCCACCTGCGGGAAGGACTCACGCTGGAGAAGTTCGTGGAGGACCATCTCCCGTGGGAGGTACCCCCCGTCGAAGCAGGGGAGGAGTGCGGAGTCCTCCTCCCCCTGAGGAGGAAGGAGCGGCAGAGACAAGGTATGACGGACTGACCCCAACCCCCATTCCGGAGGGAGAGAGAACCGGGAGTGGGGCTGAGCCAGGAAGGAGGGAGGGCTGGGGGAAGGTGTGCTAAGGTTGGGTTTACTTCTCATCATCCTTGTTTTGGTTTGTTTGGTAGTAAATTGATTTTGGTTTTTTCCCCAAGTTGAGCCTGTCTTTTGCCTGTGACCAGACGTGGTGAGTGATCCCTCCCTGTCCTTGTCTCGACCCACGAGCGTTTCTTTATATTTTCTCTTCATCCCACCAGGGCTGGTGTGGGGAGGAGTGAGCGAGCAGCTTCATGGTGCTTTGTTGCCGGCTGGGCTTAAACTGCAACAGAATACTACATGACAAATTAGAAATGAAGCTACTTAGCTGAACATTGTTCAGTATAAAACTAGGATGTTGGATTGAATTTCCTTTGTGATAACCCCTTCCTAGGAACCTCCCTAGTTATTGGTTCAGACTCTTCTTCGCCCCATGCAAAAACAGAATATAGGCTGTTGCCATGTTTCATTCCAATACATTAAGTTCCTGCACCTTGTGACAGGGGGATTACATGAATAGAATCTTTTCCAAACATACTGTTATTTCATTTCTACCAAACATCTGTTTCCTAGAATTATGTTTGAATGTCATGTATTTACAGGAAGACTGACCATTCAAACTCAAATGCTTGAGACTCATGGTGGCTTGACCTTGGCTGGACACCAGGTTCCCACCAGCTGCCCTATCACTCCTTTTCCTCGACTGGACAGGGGAGAGAAAGTATAACAAAATTGTGAGTCAAAATAAGGACAGGGAGATCACTCACCAATTACTGTCACAGGCAAAAGAGGCTCCACTGATGGAAATTAATTTAATTTATTACCACTGAAATCAGAGTAGGATAATGAGAGATAAACCCAAATCTTAAACCACCTTATCCTACCCCTTCCTTCTTCCTTGGCTCAACTTCACTCCTGAATTCTCTACCTCCTCTCCCTGAGTGGTGCAGAAGGATGGAGAACAAGTGTTGAGGTCAGTTCATCAGACAATGTCTCCACTGCTCTGTGCTTCTCACACTCTTCCCCTATTCCAGCCTGCAGTCACACCCATGGGATACAGGCCTCCATGAACTTCTCCAGTGTGGGTCCTTTCCATGGACTGCAGTGCTTCAGGAGCACATTGCTCCAGCATGAGTCCCCTGTGGGGTCACAAGTCCTGCCAGCAAACCTGCTCCAACATGAGCTCCTCTCTCTCTATGGGTCCACAGGTCCTGCCAGGAGCCTGCTCCAGTGCGGGCTCTCCACAGGGTCACAGCCTCCTTTGGGCACATCCACCTGCTTCAGCATGGGGTCCAGAATGGGCTGCAGGGTGGATACCTGCTCCACCATGGACCTCCATGGGCTGCAAAGGGACAACATGCTTCACCATGGTCTTCTCCACAGGCTGCAGGAGAATCTCTGCTCCAGTGCCTGGAGCACCTCCTCCTCCTTCTTCTTCACTGACCTTGGTGTCCACAGGACTGTTTCTCACTCCTCTCTTCCAGCTGCTGTTTTGCCACAGTTTTTTCCTCTTCTTAAATATGTTATCACAGAGGTGCTACCAACATCGCTGATTGGCTCAGCTTTGGCCAGCAGCAGGTCCATCTTGGAGCCGGCCCGCATTGGCTGTATCGGACATGGGGGAGGCTTCTAGCAACTTCTCACAGAGGCCACCACTGTAGCCCCTCTGCTACCAAGGCCTTGCCACACAAACCCAATACAAGACTGCACTGTTATTTCTTGTCAGATAACTGGTTCGGCTGTCTTACATATTATGTGTGCATAAAGGATTCTCAAGTTATGTTTCCCCAGTGGGTTGTATAACAAAGTTAATTTTGTTAAATACATGAAAAGTTGTCAGAGCTCTGGTTTGGCTGTGCTCAGGGACAACTTAGGCAACAGTGCAGGTGTCCAGCCTTGACAAAAGCTCTTTGAGAAAGCTCTGCTAAGAAGGCTCAGTGTGGTGTTCCCCTCTCATCCCCCACTTTTACTTTGGAGCCGTTTTTGGCTCTTGCCCTTTGTCCAGGCCTGAGCTACATTGCAACTGCATCACAGCCATGTCTGTGCCTGGCTATGCATCCTGTTTGATCCAGACCCCAATCCACAGGCTGACATCCTGGCCTTCTTTGGTCCTCTTGCATCTCAGTGGACCTGCCTGGTGATCACAGATGTGGGCCTGGCCCTTGTTGCCCTCAGCAGTCCTACACTGCTCTTATTGTTCAGATACCACTAGACTGGACCCTTGTTGGTGAGTTGCTACCTTGCTGTCACTCTTGGCTACCAGCTCCCTTTCCCTTGTGGGGCAGACCACGCTCTCTACTCTGTGTCATATGGAATAAGTGGACTGTGGATAATGTCTATTACAATATTGCTACTTGTTGCTGATTTAAATACAATCAGGAGTTAATCCTGGGTGCTCATATGTGATTCTTTAAAGACAAAAGGTTCTTAAGACTTAATATTGACATAATGCAAATGTTTCATAACTCATCCAGCAATGCAGTTAGTGCAGTTCTGCAGGGATAAGCTTAGTGTGTTTTGGGGTGGATTTTCTCTCTGGATTCAGACACCTCAGGCTTAGTTCAGTTGGTTGCAGGCAGATATCTAGTATCACTTTAGATGATCTTGTGTGTCATTTCTGTAGTCGAGAAGGAAATGGATCTCTTATAGGTACTGTGTCATTTAACACACATGGATATGACAGATACACAAGGACATCTCAAATAAAATACTGATGTTTAGGCATCTGAATCAAGCCACTGACTTTAGAGGTAGACTTAATTTTAGATTAAGATGTCTGAGTTCAGATGTCTGTATACATTGATAAGAATGGGAAATGAGACATCTAACTTTTTTAAAGATACCTTTATGGTAGTCTACAATTTGGTGTCTGATTTAGGAGCTGAATTTCAAAACTTAGATCATCTTAAGGGTGGATATACTTATAAATGAGTACTCTAAAAGGTCAAAATTATTTTCTGCACGTCAAAAACTTTAATGCAGTAAGTAGTTATACCTTACTAAAAGACTAAAACTTGTAAGTAATTATTTAAACTCTAATGTTGGTATATAATATTTAAAGGATAGACATAAAGTGGCCTCAACACATATGGCAGCATACAAAATAGATGGGAAATCCAGAAATCCTAAAGAAGTCAAAAGAGTGAGGAAAATAAGAAAAAGTTGAATGTGAACAGTGATTTAGTGTCCGTGCTTTATGAAGGTGGCTCACCTGCTAGCCTGAGAAAATATTTATTGTAGTATCTTTTAGTATCTAAAAAGAAATGAAACTATCATGACAGATTTGTACATGTCTGCCAAAATATGTGGACTTTAATTTACACTGTAGATACAGCTAAAGAGTCTGTGCTACACTTTGAGTATTGCAGAACAGCGGATTAGAGAATAGCATATTATCATGTCTGGCACCTCCTGGAGTAGTAAAAGAGAAGTCACCAGTACTGGGTCTTTTCCAAGCAAAAAATTACTTCTTTAAGAATTCACACTATAAGAAATAGTCTGGCTGAAGGAACCTGATTATTCTATTTCAGGTTCCTGTGAGATGGAACATTTGATGTAACCTTTGGACCAGAGCTGTGCTACTCACAGTTGTTCACACAACAGAGAAACAGAGCACAGTTAAAATGAAAAGTTTCGCTTGGAGAATAGATAATAGATGCCTAAGACTCACAATCACAGTTGTATATAAATGAAGAGTCTAGATCTTTGTTAATTTACTTACAGACTGTTGTGTGCCGTAAGCGTAACAAAGTATTTTGCCTGAAAACTTTGTAAAAGTCCATGTTCCCTACTTTGCCTGATATATGGTCCTAGCATATAGCCATAAATCAACATGCTAGTGTTCAAGCTGCACTCTGAGAAAGAATGCAAAGGTGCAAAAACAAATCTTGGAAGTCCCACATTTGATTTCAAAAAGTAAGACTGTTAATAAGGTGAGATACACATCCCCCAAAGAGGAAAAGTTTACAAGGAAAAAAAGAAAGTACACCTGCTTCCAAGAGCTGATAAAAAGATCCTTATCATAAGAAGACTTACCTAGAAATCCTAATAATTACATTCTGATGCTATCAAAGATCTCACCTGTCTAGTGTTCACACATTCTGTAGAGACTTAATACCTTGCAAATATTTCTTGCCAAACATGACAAAATAAAAAATAAAAAACAAATGGAAGGGGATCAGTTGAAAAAGCAGAATGTTCTGGGTTAGGTATGGTAAAGAAGTACCTGTGAAATTCAGAAAACTTCCAATTCTTTACAGACAGACTTTCTATTGAAGATATTAATTGGTAAGTACACACTCTTGAGAGAAAAAAAACCACCAACAACAAAAACAACAAAAAACCCACCCCACCCAGCCCCCCAACAAAAAAAAAACCAAACAAACAATCTAAAAAGAAAAACTTCAAACTCTTTGTAAATAATGGACTACTAAGAAAGGCTAAAAGGAAGGGAAATGAATTCTTCATATTGATCACAAGTAGAATCTTCCCTATTTTCATGTGCTGCCATATGTATGGAGGAGAGATCAAGACATGGAGGGATATCTCGGATAGATTGTATACAACATCCTACCCAGAAACAACAGGGGAAGTTCACGCACAGTTGTACTGGGAACATGCTATAGAGTCTTCTTCCAGAAAGTGCATTCTAAGGACTGAACTGAAGAAGGTTGTTTCCAGAGGTAGAGTTTTGTACTCATATAGAAAATGAAAATGTAAAGGATACCTAAGAAGTTACAGGAGTACAAGGAGTCTGCACAGAAACTATTGAATTTTGATTATTCTGAAGTCTAAATCTGTCCCCCAGTGGTATTCATGATGTATCACAAATAGATTAAGAATACAAAGTCTGACAAGGAATCAAAACAAGTTTGACTCTACTATCCCAAAGTGTTTCCAACTAGTCTAAACTGGTGTAATGTGCATATATGACAAATACATTCTCTATTCTATTATACAGAAAATTAATAAAGGAATGGAGTAGTACTCAATGCAAGAGAAATCCTTGCTGTACTCTTGCCAGACTACTTGTGTCTTCCCAAACTAACAACAAATAATTCGATAACTATTATTTATTTCTTTGAGTATTTCTGTTCCTTTTGTTTAGTTTTGTACCTTCACAATAATTTCCTTACTTCTTATTTCTTAATGCTTATGAGAATGTCAAGTGAAATTATCTCAGAATCTGTACCTGTCATCTTAAATCAAACTAAATTTACCAGTCATTGGGGTGTTTTGGAAGTAACTTTATTGTATATTCCAAACTCTGATGTCTTTCCTTTTACATTGTGCTACTGACAATCCCATACTTGTTCTTAAACACAGGTTTTATATTACATTGTAATTAGAGATCAGTTAACAGTGCTGGTAGAACTAGGGAGCTTCTCAATATATTGAAAATTATTTACCATTCATTATTTTTTATTCATTATGTAGCACAAATTGTTTGCTAGGTGTTTTTTGGATGCAACTCTGAAGAAAAAGTGGAATTGAAAGCAGTCTGAAAATGCTATACAATTTTCAACTTACTATGTCCACATTTTGGTTAGCATTTTAATACATAGAATCATAGAATCATTTAGGTTGGAAAAGACCTTCAAGATCACCAAGTCCAACCATCAACCATGCCCACTAAACCATGTCCTCAAGTACCCCGTCCACTTGCTTTTTGAGTCACCTCCAGGGATGGTGACTCAACACTTCCCTGGGCAGACTGTTCCAATACCTGACAATCCTTTCAGTAAAGAAATTTTTCCTAATATCTAACCTAAATCTCCCTTGTCTCAACTTGAGGCCATTTCCTCTTGTCCTATCTCCAGCCACCTGACAGAAGAGACTGACACCCACTAATACCTTAGTATCCTTTCCAAGCACTCAGTGTTTAGTGAAGTAACTTGAAAGGACTTCATAATCTATGAAAAAAGTATTTATAGTGGTCTTTTTCTGATTTCTTCCTGACCGCATTTTTCAAGGATACTGAAAGGAAAACACTTGAATAGATAAATAGAGTTTTCAAATCTTGTTTCAACACCAAAGACTGACAATTATATACAATACATAAGGGAGATATGGCCTGAGAAAATGCCTCAGATGTTGCCCTCACCTCAGGCAAAGATTCCTGTCAACTTAAAGGTAAAGTGATCCATTTTCCCCCTTATTATGTCTCCCATTACCAACAAAATACACTGATTTATGCTCATATCAGCCTGAGTGAATGACAGAAATATTGTATAATGCTGCTAATGGAACCTAATTAATGGAGGGTAATGGAGCAGAAAATATGTTCATTACTGAAAAAGTGGAGAAGAGATGCTTTTATATCGTTAGCCTAGAAAATCCCAAATGACTTAAAGTGTTTGTCTGTAGAGTGCAGGAAACATTATTAGGATTTTAAACTACACAGTGACTTTGTTAAAAATGGCCTTTCCTCTTTTACTTCTCCTCTCTCTACCTGGCTTAAAGTTTTAGAATCACTACATTTTGTCCTTCCTTTTCTGAAGATTTTTACCATTCCTCTAGAGCAAGACTCAAAACGCTTATTTATAATGAAAACCTGAATACAAACATTCTTATTCTTGTTTTAGACTTTTGTAGTGTACTATGTTTAGCATTGGCATTTAATATAATTATGATCAAATTAAAAAGCTAATATTAAATGTAAGATTAATTCAATACCAGTCTCTGGAGAAGATGGAACATTTAACTTTTTTTTTCCTATTATGTAACATTTTTGTTGTTATATAACACTTTCTACTTGTATCATTTATAATAAAAATAAATTTACTTCTGAAATCGAGCAAGCATAAAAGGTTGGCTTCCTCTATGTATCTGTAAAGGGAGCAAAATATTTTTATTGGGTTGACTGCTAAAAATGGGGCAAAGAAACCCCTCATCTTTATGAAAGTGTAATTAAGCATGTGATATAGCCTTGCCATATTGTACATGAAAAACCAATACAATTTCGTAAGTTTCTGAAGCCTAGTTTCTGCTCTCATTGACTTCATTTTGAATAGGAATAGGTCCTATAGCCTTTTTGACTGATAGTTAAGCCATTTTATGCAAGTAATACTAAAAGTCAAAGGCAGCAGTTTTTTATACAACCCTGTCTTAATCACTTTATGTTAATCTTCTTTAAATGACTGTGGCAAGATGTTAGCAAATATCTCCAACCAAGATATATTAGCTAAGGGGTCATGGCAAGTGAAACTGCCAGTACATTGTGCTTTAACTATGCTACTCCTCATAACATTGTGGTGCTCACAGTAGATATTGGGTGTTTCACATTCACCATCTCATAGATAACATTAAAAATAAAGACTAGACAGACATAGGGAATTTCTGGTTTTCTTCATAAGCTACTGATATTAGAATGAAAATGTATTTGGCAACGGCTAAGGCAATGGAAAAAAAGAACTTTACTGAATTTGTCCACTTGGCAACAGTTCCCAGATACTTGATTTAATTTCTGCTTGAAACATGTAATTTAGAGAACAATTATTACTCTGTAAGATATTAATACTTGTACACTCCCATATACTACATGGAAAGATCTGTATGCATATGTTTATATGGAGGGAAAAGGTGAGTAAGTGTATAAATAGAATATATGGATGTAATTACAACAGTATTAGTAATGTTGACTTCGGGGGTTTTTCCTGACAAATTGATTATGGCTGCATCACATCCATCTTTGAACCTTAACTCTGATGGCTTAGTTTAGAGCCCTTTTGCCCTGGATTCCCTCTTAAGTCAGTGAAGTAATTTTCTGCATCTCTCTCTGTATGGTTAAGAAAGATAAGATTTAGGTGGTCTGACAAGTACTTCAGAGTTTTCTGTCTTTGATGGACATAAACACAGTCAGTAATAAGTAAATCGTCACGTTCAGCTTCTATATTAACTTCTTAAAGTAATTAGTGTAAATTCAGCTGTGACTGCAGAAGAGCTAATACATTGTAAACCTATTTTTCTTTTCTGCAGACTAACTTCCTTGTGTATAAAAAACATTACTTTTCTGATCATTTTATACTTGGAACTTTAGATGTTATTAAAATCAGAAATTTAAAAATTATGTGTGTTTTTCAAGGCTTCAGAGGAGTCTGGGGTTTTCCTATTTTGGTATCAATGTTTTCTTTTCTCATAAAATTTCATCCACTTGGCTTTCCACTGTAGTCTGTTAGTCATCTTCCATATTTTGTTAGAAAGACTTTTTTATATAAGATATAAAGATAAGGACTGAAAAATGCACCAGATCTTTGCTTTGCACCAGCACTTGGCTTTGAATCATTAAGAAAAGCATATTTTGAGACTTTTCTTGAGATAAAATTGATATTTACAAAAAAATTAAAACCAGGAGAGATTTAAACAGTTTAGGAAAAAAGCCATATGAATAGTCAATATAATTTTCCAGGCAAGTGACACTTCATTTTCTAGTGTTAAATTACCAAATAAGAATTAATTTTTTTTCAGTTTATTGTTTTAGAGCAGTGGAGTACAATTATATGTTTGGGGGTTTTGTCTGTTTGTTTTCAGTCAATGTTAACTAGATTTCTAAAATTTCTCATGTTTCTTGTTACATCCATTTTGTAATGTTATACCTGACATCAAGAAACAAAAACCTCATTTTCTACAGCAATTGGTCTAAACTGAACCTACATGTAAAATAGCTTGTATTTGAATTGTATAGTATTGCATTCTCAAAGAGCTTAAAAAAACCTAGGATCCAAGATTCCTTTACAAATTCAATAAATTCACCATGCATATTCATAATTCATAATGTTAAAATTCTGGGCCTTTTAATTATTTTAAATATTTGCCCTCTAAAATATCCTAACTCTTCCTTTTTTCTTTAAAAGACAAAAGTAAAACATGAAAAAACGCATAGAAAAATATTTTAAGTGTTGTATGATCTTAAGGTCCAAGGCCTACTGAACATTTCCTGGAGTTATTAACATTTTTTGCTATAAATCCTTGCTCTTCAGCACCAAAATTAAGTACTATGTTTCAAGGTCTTCTCAGGTTTTCTATCTACCCAAAATTCATTCACATAATTCAACAGAAACCCTTCAATTGTTCATTTATCCAATAGTTTTTCCAAAATTAATTCAACTGGAAATTCTGTCTCAAAAAACAGATAGTACAAGCACTCTAGTTTTAGCAGGTAAAAGACAGGTAGGATGTTTGAGTTATTTCCTGTTTGTCTATATATTCTGGTTCAGCAAGTAGAAAAAAACACATATTGAAAATGAAAACAATGAATAGGTACTTCAATCTTTGTAAAGTTCCCTGAATTGCAGAGGTATTGTAAAGAACAGTAGGTGAAAACCTCTCACTATTCCAGAAAAAAACTTTAGGAATTTACTTTCTTCCCAGTAAGAAAGACCTAGCACTTAACAAGACCAACTTTCAGCTAAGAGGAACTAACCACCACTGGATACAAGGAAGACCAGTCTCAGAATTTTACAGCTATGCATCTGATTTAACTTAAGTTGTGTAATAATAACTTCATTTTGCTAAGCACTGTTAAAGTGCTTGTGTGTGAGACATCCATGCATCTGACTGCTGCAATACCATGATACCAGTGGTGAGGGTTCAGTTTCTGTTATTCAATGAGAAGCAATCTGTCTCTTTTTTTGTATATCTGTCAATTAATTTGCATGAATTTCCAACCTTGATGGAACTTACTACTTATCACTTGAGTGTCCAAGTTGATTTTCTCTTTTCATATTAGAATATTACATGAATAACCTTTTGCTGGCTGTCAATCATACTTCATCTGTAGATGAATAAAGACAACATTTCACATAACATGCTGAGTTTTTTGTGTTTTTTTTTTTTTTTCCTTCTGGATTCAGGGAAGTACAAATGATGTATTTGACAAGAATATTCCCTGCCATTAATAGTAAATAGTATCTCATACTACTCATTAAAATTTATAAAGTATCTCATACTTGCAAAAAATAAATTATTCTTTTTTTCACCACAGGAGATGAACAAGCACCAGAAAATTTCAGTCGTAAGCAGCTACAATTAAACATAAGCAACCATTGCCTCTAGGAATCTCCTGTTACACATTATATCTTCACTGGACTAATGGTGATAACTGAAAGCTCCTTCTGAGAGTTCTGGGAATAATGCATGTAGACATGCAAGTATCATGCTTTGAAGAGCACACAGTTCGCAAATCATTCTGTAAGAAAAGTGAGAACATGTAAAAAAAAAGACACGCAAAAATTTAATTTATTTTTCACTTCTGTTATTGAACTAGTAACATTTACTATTGACTGTTTTACTACTGACTAAAGCTTACATGTGTATTTGAACAAACCTTAGTTAAAGGAGTTATGACTGACTCAATTCCTATCCTGTTTGTATTCCTTAACTGCCCAGTGCCCTTATGAAGAGCTGTTATTTTTATATATTTTAGGTTTCAGTGCTTACTGAAATAATTTTGAGAACCTGTCTTTTAGGAATTTATAAAATCTGATTAATTTAATTAATTTACTTTTTTATAACCGTATCAGTATGTATTAATTAATACTAAGCTGATATGTGAAGTTGTACGGATTATTATTTATTACAAATTGTTTCCACAGCAGGGAAAAGCAGAAGAAGAGAAAAGAAGGAGCAAACAAATGAAAAGGGAAGTCAGTTTGAAAAGATTTTTCTCTGGAAAATTAGAAAAAAATAATATTTTGGACTGAGCTTCATTTTGGGTTTTAACATGAGTTTGAGACCTATATTATCTGATTGCAAGCAATTTCAGAGAAAAAGGTTCAAAACAGAAAAAAAATTGTTTAGCTTAGAAAATTTTGGACTCTTTTCAGCCTTTATTTTTCATTGCTCAATATTCTGTCCCTAAAATCTACATCTAATACTGTTGATTCAAAGGCAGGTATGGTGGCGTTGTTTAGCTGACAAAATTTCTGCCACATATTATCTGTACTGTCTGGAAGAAGCTGTATAAACTAAATGTGATAGACTTTTCTTCTAAGGGAATAAAGGCATGCTAGGCAAATATCAGTTATTTATGTTTCTATGACATGGTGTGCTGATTTTGACTGGGATAGAGTTAATTTTTTCTCCATAGTAGCTTGTATGGGACTGTGTTTTGGATTTGTGCTGAAAACAGTGTTGATAACGCAGGGATGTTTTTGTTATTGCTGAGCAGTGCTTTCACAGAGCCAAGGCCTTTTCTGCTTCTCCCCCCCACCCACCAGCGAGCAGGCTGGGGGGACACAAGGAGTTGGGAGGGGACACAGCTGGGACCGCTGACCCCAACTGACCCAAGGGATATCCCAGACCATAGGATGTCATGCTCAGCGATAGAAAGCTGGGGGAAGAAGAAGGAAGGGGGGGACAGTCAGAGCGATGGCATTTGTCTTCCCAAGTAACTGTTATGTGAGATGGAGCCCTGCTTTCCTGGAGATGGCTGAACACCTGCCTGCCCAGGAGAAGCAGTGAATAAATTCCTTGTTTTGCTTTGCTTGTGTGCGCAGCTTTTGCTTTACCTGTTAAACTGTCTTTATCTCAACCCACGAGTTTTCTCACTTTTACTTTTCTGATTCTCTCTCCCATCCTGCTGTGGGGAGAGTAAGCGAGCTGCTGTGTGGGGCTTAGTTGCTGGCTGGGTTAAACCACAACACATGAGTGTTTCTAGAAGTGAGTGCTAGTTCCACGGAGGCTTTGTAGATGAGCAATGGTTTTTCGAAGTTGTGCTTAGTAAATTGAACAAAAACATAATGCTGAAGCCTATGTAATCTTCAACCTATTTTAGGAGCAAGAGCTTTTTTTATGCTGTTCCTGGTTAATGTCAGCAGAAAGTTCAATGGTGGCTCCAACTCTCACTGTGTGTCTGCATTAAAAATGAAGTATGAATATGTGGATGTCACAATTAAAATGTCTTGCTGCTTCTGCCTATGTTCTATTTCTTCTCTAGCTTCTCCTTCAGAGATCTTTGTCTTCTTTTGCTATATGGTTGAAATCAGAAGATGACTTGATAAATTAAGACACTTGTCTAAATATTAATATCCTTTCTTGAGGGCAGGCAACCAACTCAGAAACTCCAGCAGATATTTCAGAATTGGGCTGCTTGGGATCAGCTTGCTCCTTAGAGTTTGGGGGGCAGCTGATGGTGGTGATATCCTGGTGATGCCATCCATTAAGCTAGATTCTTTAGAACATAGAACTGTGCCAGAGTCAGTGCAAAGAGGATAATATCAGCGGAGTAGAGCATTTAGACTCACCAATATTCACGTGAATATCAGTAAAACAAAAAAGGAATTCTGTGAAGTCCTGTGAAGTAAAAGTTCAAGAGTTACTTCTGATGGATATTTTTTCATGCTTTTCATGCTCATTTCAAGTATCTGAAATACTCTGTTACACGGTAGTGTTAAGACAGGAATGTTAAGGATCATTATTCACAGAATCACAGAATGATTGAGGTTGGAAGGGACCTATTGAGATCATCTGGTCCAACTCCCTTGTTTAGGTAGGGTCACCTAGATTAGGTTTCCCAGAACCATGTCTCAACAGCTTCTGAGTATCTCCACAGATGGAAACTTCATAGCGTCTCTGGGAAACCTATTTCAGTGTTTGATGATCCTTGGGTTAAGAAAGTGTTTTCTTGTGTTCAGATGGAATTTAATGTGTTTCATTTTGTGCCAGCTGCATCCTGTCCTTTCACTGGGCACTGCCAAGAAGAGCCTGTTTCCCTTGTCTTCATTCTTTTCCACTTGATATTTATAGACATTGATGAGATAACCTGAGTCTTCTCTTCTCCAGTTTGAATCGTCCCAGCTCACTCTGCTTCTCCTCATATGAAAGATACTCCAGTCCCTTAATCATCTTTGTGGCCCAGCACTATACTTGCCCCAGTAAGTTCCTACCTTTGCTGTTCTGGGCAGCCTAAAACTGGGCACAGTACTCCAGTTGTGGGCTCTCCAGTGCTGAATAAAGAGGAAGGATCACCTCCTTTGACCTGCTGGCAACAGTCTTCCAAATGCAGCCCAGGAGGCTCTTGGCCTTTTTTGCTGCAAGGACACATTGCTGGCTCATGTTCATCTCAGTGTCTATCAGGACCCCAGGGTCCTTCTTGGCAAAGCTACTTTCCAGCCAATCATCCCCCAGCGTGTACTGGTGACAGAGGTTGTTCCTCCCCAGATGCTGGACTTTGCATTTGTCCTTGTTGAAAATCATGAGTTTCCTCTCTGCCCATTTATCCAGCCTATCAAGCTCCCCCTGAGAGCCTGGGGGTACCTCTGATTCATTTCAACCAAACCAATAAGCATTATAACCTGCAACATCTGATGCTCAGATCAAAAAGGATAACAGCCTGTTAAAAGTTGTATCTACAGATGAATGTGGAGAATGGTAAGAAGTAGGAAGTGAAAAACAAAGTCTAGGAAATGTTTAGGAGGCAATGGAAAAGAGACAAAACTCAGGATGTCTTTTCCTAAAATGTCAGTAAGTGTTGAAGGGAATAAATAAAACATGAAAAAAAGGGAATTTTTATTTTCTGATTTTCATTTGTTTCTTTGCCTTCTATGTACCTTTTCGTTGTTAACCAAATGAAGCTGTATTTTGAAAAGAGTCAGATTTATAGACAGTGGTATGTATTTTTAGAGAAATACTATGGTTGGAAAGATATTACCCACTGTCTGAAAAAAGAATGATCAAATTCAACCTAAGTGAAGCTTGGGACAAACTGCTCTGCTTTAATGAGTAAATTGATTAATTAATTCATGTTAATTCAGATGTCCTTTCTTCAGGTTATTTTAAGCACCTAATGTCAGAAGCTCTGACTGCGATTTAGTACAGTTGTTGGGAACTACATTAAAAAGGATACTGAAATGATGTAAAGAACAGCTTGCCCCATTCTGCCATCACATCACGTGGTTTTATTACAGTTGTTGGTTAGGGCTGGCCACTAAAACCTCTGACTATCTGCTTTAGTTTGGGAGGGTTTTATTTTTGAAATATTTGTGGTTTACATACAGAATTTATATATTTATTTGAGGAGAAGGAAGGAAAAAGGAGCCCCTGGAACAGTCATTGGCATATCATTTCAGTTGATAAAGGTGTATTATCAGGTCTCTGTGACCTCCTATTTGGAGCAAGGATTCAAATCAGCATTTCTGGTGTTGCAGATAGAGCACAGAGCTCCGTGCTCTAGCAATTTGAACATAAGGCTTATATTCTTCTCTCTTGTATTTAATTAATTAAAAGTTCAAGATGATGAGTGGAATTCATTCACCTTCGTTTCACTGATTCAAATTTATGTGTCTAAACCTATCTTTTCACTCTAGGCTCCTCTTTAGTCAAAAGAGCATAGTAAGCTCCTGAGAGGTACTTACTCTTTTCTAATGCATATAAGGAAACCTGTCATAGTTTAGATGAAGACAACAAAATATTACATAAATTAAATGAGATTAGTAAACTATGGCTTAACAGACCACTAGACAGCATATTTATTTAAAATAGACCTGACTCTACTGACATTTTCTGTTACATTTTGAAAGTCCAGTTTCAGATGCTTCCTGAATCAGAATTTTACTTTTACAAATCATCTTAATAGTGACTGACCCACTGTGTGGTACAGAGTACTGGCAGAGTTTTATTTCTTAATTAATGTGTTTATATTACTTTATTAAATTATCTAATAATTTTACAATCACTATAACATTATACAGAATTAATAATTTGCTTTAATTTGAATATTAAATAGAAGCAGATGTTAATTCCTTTACAATGATGCAGCATATGTTATTTCATTCTCAGTCTGAATGCGCATAAGCCTTTTTCTATGAAAAGATGCATTTAATGCTGAGTTCAAAATTGTCTGCCATAGGACAAATGGAAATTAACTTCTTCAAATCAGCAAGGACTGGACATGGTTTTTAGCTTCTATAATCTCACTTGAACAGATAATTTTATAAATTTGCATAAATGTGTTGACCACCTAGAGTGACACTGAAATGGACTTGTTATGATGTAATAAAGAATCAGGATTGTCCTCTTTTCTTCTGCTTATTTTGAGCCTTTCTGGTACCTTTAATATTTTACTCCATTTGCAATGTTTTCTGCTTTAATATTTTGAGGTTAGTTGCAGTCCACCTAAGTCTTACTGAGGGAGGACATTTGTGTTAAAATCCATCTGCTGGGTTGGTTGCCGTGCAGAATTGTCTAACTGTGGGAAGCATTCTTTGTAGACTGTGGATTTCCTGGCCACTCAGCTTCCTTTGTCTGGATAACAGAAAAGTTCTGGAAATCTGACAATGCGTGAAGTTCTCTGGAGATTCAGGTGAATGCACTTAAGTCACCCAAGAAGTCAGAAAATCTGGATTTGTTCATGATATTAATCCTGAATTATCACTGTGGCAGTGCTGTAACCCCTCTGTTCTCAATCAAAAATGGAAATTAAACCAAGAAACAAAAGTCTGCACTTCAGATTCTACTCTATCTTTTAAAAGCTGAACTTGTGTCTTTCTTTGGTAAGCATCCTGACAAATCAGCAAATTTATATCCTATGATCTCCTGCTTCCGTTGAAGCTGACACATTACAGATGGCAAATCTGACTGTATCTTGAGAAGGTGAGGATAGCCAACATGTCCTATACTCTCCATAGAAGAGATACAAAGTGGACTAAGTAACCCCTTGTAGATTGCATACAGTTTTGTTGAAACATCAGAATTTAATGTAATTTCATAGGTCTGGTAACATGCCTTGGGAGCTCCTGGCTGAGAACTAAATATTCACCAGCCTCTCTTGCCTGGCTCCCCTTCCCTTCCTTTTCCCTTTTCTCATTTCCTCCTGAGGTTTAAATTCCATCAGGAAGAAATGCAGATATGGAAGCTGGAAGGAGGAAATTCAGCCTGGGCTTCTTATACAGCTAACGGATAGAGAGTAGGGCCTGACCTGGATAGAATGGCTCTCTCTTTGCAGACTTCCTTTTCTCTCTGCTGATTCTACAGAAAACATACAAGCTTCCTTTAGTTAAATTCAGTCTTGCTTATGCATTAAAAAAACAGGTAAGCTGTCCGAGTAAGGGGATTCCATGTTAATTGTTTTTTTCTTACTAATTAAATTATTATAAATCCAAATAAAACATTGTGAATATGATAAGAGCTAAACCCAATTCCTTCCACAGCTTTTGCAATCACTTTTTAAACTATCTGTGAAGTTTGTGATTCAACATATTTTCTTATCTGGCTGTAGACAACTGATTTGTCTGTCCTCAACTGTACAGTTCCTTCTACCATTGAAAAATTGTTATAACATTATTAAAGTTCTGATGCTCATTAGTTTCATCATCTTGCAATCATGTGGAATGTTTTGAAGGAGTTGGGATTAAGATTATATCAAACAATTCTTTAAATTAGAATTGGTTACAATAATAAAAATTCTTCATTGTCCTTCCTTCCCCTCCTACCCTTAAAGTCTAAAGCTCTGTAAATAATATAGTGTGATTTTTCAGTGGTAGCCTCCCCTAAATGACTCCAGCTTTCCATAGACAAATACAATTAAAGACCATTTATACAAACTTTGCTGTGAGCCCTCATTAAACATGATATAGAGGGCTTGGAGGGACTATAGTAGCTGCAAAAATCTCTTGAGAACAGAGCTATGTAGAAAGGTCCTGCATACCTGGGTTTCATTTTGCCACATTCATGGAGGCTGTTTCTATCAGCTATAACTATAGATAGTTTCTATCTTTCAGGGTGTAGTAGTAATGTAAGCAGAAGTTTCTTCCTGTGACTGGTTTCCTGTGGAAACTTTCTCCTGCAAGCAATAGATATACATTTACCTATTAAGGTTTAATGCCAGATAAATCAAGTGTAGAATGAAAACAGAGATTTAATCATTCTCAGCCAGTGGAACTATTGGTAAAGTCAATAGATGGAAAGTCAATGGTGGACGTATCATCAAGCCTGAAACCATAATGAATTCAATAGTGCTTCCAGTTCAGAGGAAAAACATAAAATCTATATAAAGCAGGCATATCTGAAAAGAAGGAAGCAGCAGCTATGGTAAAGTACAGTATAGTAAAATATTTACAGAAAGCTTAAACTCTTCTACAGACAGATTTTGTTTATATAGGGTTAGGACAAGGAAGGTGGCTGAGATAATCTGAAAAAAAAACCCAAACCAAAAAAACCCCAAACCTAAAAAGCGTAATATAAAATGTTCAAAATCTGGCGTACTGAGCTTTGATAAATTAAATTAATATGAAAACAAAAGTTGAAACCTAATGAAAAACTGTGTATTGCATAGTTAAATGCCAGTCCACATATTTCACACTTGACCATTAAAAAGTTTTGTAGTGTATACAGTGGTGAAAGTTTGAAAGAATAAGACTTTTGACAAGCCTAGCTGATTGGAAATTATGTAGACTGGCAAAGCAGAGGTGGAAGTGATTTGTTTGTCATAGAAGTGTACAGGGTAATAAAAGTCTTGTGATGCATAAATATGTTATATGATTACACGACAAAAGAATTTTGAGAGTAGGCTTTTAACACCAAAGATAAACTAAGAAATTAGGAAAATTACTGCAGCAATTAAGGAAGTTGATGAAGTATGTTTAAGGTCTTTGTGATCCTGATAATGTTACAAGTATAGAAATTGTATCGGTGTAAAGAAATGGTTATTTAGCTAATTACAGCCAATGAACTACCATCCCCAAAGTATTTTGATATATTCATATGCATGTATATTTGACAATTTTTTTTTAAAGTACTATCCTCCCTCCCAATTAATTTAAACAGACTTAAAATAATTAACTCAATATGCAACATGCAAGGAACTCTGAAACACTGGTTCAATTTTTTCTTTCTTAGCAAAACCAAGCTTCTTAAATGATGTTGGGTAAATATTTTTTTTTATTCCCCATCTATACATTTAGTAAACTGACTATTTATAATCTTCAGAGCTGTTTTGAGCATAAGCTTCTATAACCTCTATTTCTTAGTTAAATTAATAAAAAAGTTCATTCAACCAAATTCCTCTCTGAAGTTTACACTATTATTGAAAATAAAGTGTTATGAATATATTTAAATGAATTCACATATTATTTTGTAGCCTAAATTTTTAAGTATCAATCTCCATTCACTTGGAAAGAGAGCTATATTAACATCAGTTTTACAAAGGAATCTAATAGTTTCAAACAGGAAAAAAAATGCCATTGTACAGCTGTTTGGTGGATTACATGAAATGAGGGGAGTCTGCTGTCCCCTTCAGGCACATACATAAAATCTCACAGACCTTTGAAAACTGGTAAATAGAAATAAGAATCAAGGCATTTCTGAAAACAGTGGGAGTTTTTAATCTGACATGATGTTTTAATGGAAGTCCTTTAAGTAATGGGGCTGTCAACTTCCTATTTTCTGTCTAATTATTTTATTTTTTAATGAAAAAAACCCTCAAAGATGTAAACACAAGGGAAAATATAAAGCTGTCGTAAGTTTATTCAGTACATTTGAATTATAGATAGAAGACACACAAATGTGGAAAACAAAACAAAACAAAACCCCCCAACTAATAAAATGGAGAAAAAGGAAGAAGACAGGCAAGAGCAAAGTTTAATCATAGGCTTTCAATTTGAAAGACATACAGTTCACAGGATATTGATCAGAGGGATAAAGATCCTAGCACGCTATATGCTTGCCAGAAGCTCAGAGATGAGGATTCAAGTTCATTTAATGACTCAACAAATAGAATTAATATCTTGCAGATAATTCTAGTTGAAGCAGAAGGCCACTATAAATCTTTGAAGATAGTACTAATAGGCTGCCTCTTAACGTTGAAGACTAAAAGATGAGCTGAGGAGTTTCGGACATGCTGTAATCTGGAGATAACTGTACTCAGCAGTCTGTAGCAGAGACAATTACAATAATCTGTTCTTGCAGCTAGTAAAATGTGAAATACATAAATAAAATGAACAAAAAAAAAAAAGATGAAATAAAATAGTAAAAGGTATAGTAGCCCTCAAAATCTGGAATAGAAAGACTCAAGATCAAAGGCATTTATTGCAGAGAATCATACGCTTTATTCTGTGTAATCCAGTGAAAAATCTGGCACCAGACCTGACTGAATTTTTTAAGGTCTCCTTTTGGAATATCTGTGAGATTTACTCTGACAGTAATGTATGAAACTAGTATTCTAACTGTATATCACCCCAGGCAAAATCAGGGCTTTGTCTTATGCTGATCATACAGCATTTAATAATAGATTTATATTTGTTTGGTTCTGAAACAACTCACTGAGTTACAATAAAAATGAAACAAGTCTATTTTACAGGAACAACTTGGATACTAATTAACCAATTCAGATCACATCTCACCTTTCCAAATCTTTGAAAGGTGCTGAATTATTTCTCTCATCTTCTCTAATCTAAAATAGCTTTTTGTTGTTTTCTGGTATGGTAGTTTTTTGTCCTTTTACATCTTTTTGAATCTCATATGCTAGGATGGATAATGTGTCATATTTCTGGAATGATATACGTTTTACCAGAAACTTAGAGAAATAAGTTAATTTGAGTTCAACTTTATTTATTTATTACAAAATTTCCAATTTTGGTATTTTCTAAAAATTTCTTGGACTTTCTTTTCCTTGGACAACATAAACATAACTGAGGAGAGTGAGGCATGCATGCCAGGATTTCATCCCCACTTGATGTAACTGCTATTTGCTTGAAGATGTGTGCTGTCATAAATAAGATGAATTAGAAAGTGGAATCTAAATGGCCCTTGCTGGGCAAAGAACAAGAAGGTGATAGACTTTTTTGATTTGTCGTCCCCCCCCCCCCCCCTTTTTTTTTTTTTTTTTTTGTTATAAGGCAGTCTTGCTTCTCTTTACTAAGCATTTGCTGACTCTGCCACTGAACTCTTGCTAGAGTCTCTCACCTGCCACCAAGCTGTAAGTAATTAGGAGACAGAAAAAAATCACATCTCTTTCTCATCAGTCCTGTAGGCCTAAACAGACAGGAAAAGTTATTATTACTACATGTGGAAGTAGTAGACAAAGAATACTCTAACAGGAGAGTCTTGTCCATCAAAGAATACTAATGGGACTTTTCTGCCTCTCCAAAGTCCAAAACCCAAATTACTTTCACATTACCATTAAACATTCAGCTTGCCACCACAAAAAAAAAGAGAAAGCCACAGCTGATTCCTTTGCCCTGAATAAATCCCCCACCCTGCAGTGTAGGAATAAGGACAACCGTGTCTCCAATCCTGAGGTTACACCTGAGTCTGTGAACATGATAGAGTCCTCTTTTCATCTGGGCACATCCTGGGTTAAGAAGGCCATTCCTGGGGATGAATTTGAAGGTTTTCTGGAAAACCTCCTCAATAAATGGCTCTAACGTTCCCAAATCATTCAAGAGGAGCAGAAGATAGGATGCACAAAGGGGTTTTGGGTTTTTTTTTATTAATGTTAGTATTTGTAAAGATATTGAGATATGTTATGGATAAAGTTCTTAGGCCAGGATCCGTCACGAATGTCATGGTCCAAGATCACTAAGTGGCCTGCCTTCAAGTCTATTTCAGCTTTCTACTCAATCACTTTTTGCTGCTTCTCCTTCCTTCTCAAGACAGATTTCTCTCCTGCTTTTTTGAAGGCAGAAGGATGTACTCTTCACTGAGCTCAACAGTGCCAGTGATGGTCATCTAGAGGTGCAGCAGCAAACCTAGAGTGTTCTAGTCTAGATAGGGTAACTGCTTCCCTGTGAAGAATGGCAGCTGTGCCATGTTTTTCTAGAATCAAATACATTTCCAGATTTAACTTCAGCTCTTTCATGAACTGCCCAGCTGCAGTTCTGAATTGCTCAAAATTTCTGACACTATCAGAAGTTCACCAGCTATGTCTCTCAGGTTACAGCGTACCAGCAGAGAAAAATATCTTATTTTCATTTAATTAATTTAATTTAAAACTGGAATAGTGTCTTTTTTTTAATGGCTACTGAATCTATACAGTACTGAAGTACAGACACCTGCTTTAAGTTCTCTTAGCTCTAAACTCAAATATTCAAAGATCCAATCATGCTTGTTATTTCACAGTGATTGCTTCTACACAGGTAGAGTAAGATACCTGGTTTCCAAACACCATATAAGCATATATATATATTTCTTTTTCATTGCTAGTATATACAGCTTTGCAGAATATTATTATGATAGAGAGAAAAAGATTTTAATTCATTGTGATTTATCTTCAAATGTTGTGAAGTACTAGAAAAAGTGATATATTTTGAATTACTGAAGAAATTCTTAAATAGGTATCTAGGAGTCTTGAAAAAATCACCCTCTAGAGATGTCCATTTCTTTCTATCGACCACAAAGAATCCCAGGCTATTTCTGATTTAGAAGTCTCACTCACTGATGTATAAAATGGAGAGCTGAATCTCACCTCTCACCTTCATCTTTTTGTGTTACACACATATTTAGGTTTGCATACATGTACATCCTAACCAATACACAAAGAAAGAAAAATAAGTAAATGAAGAAATTAAAGACATTTAAAGGGTATCTTCAAGAAGTAATTTACAGGTTATTCAAAATATTTCTGCCTTGGATCTTTGAGGATTTATTTCTTGTACCTCTATTTCTAAGCATATATTAACAGACTGCATCCTGACACATGCTCAAAGCAGATGCAGAATTCCTTTGCCCATGTTCTAAATCAGCCAGAAACCTATGCAACCCCATTAGTCTATCACTGAGTCTACACTAATGTATTTTATTTCTTAGCACTTAAATGTTTTTTCCCTTTGGATACCACCTTCAGACCAAAGGTTGGGAACTGACATCCCTGAAGATTTGAGATGAAATCCTGAGGTCTTTTGAGTCTCTGTTGATTTTATTATGGGTCTAGAATTCTCTTTTGCCCTTTAAAATCTATTTAGGAGTATATAAACTTAAGACAAGTACTGAAATTATTGCTGAAAGGAGTGTGTTGAAATGAAGAAAAAGGTAGCACTCATAATTTTGTTTCTTCTCTACATAAATTCAAGGTAAAACATATCATTCAACCCCAGTCTTTATTCCTGACATACCATTGGAATTTTAATACTATATGCAAAAGAGAAATATCAAAGAAAACCAGGAATTAAACTATTAAAGCAACACACTCAAATAAAATTTTAAAAAAAGGGAAAAACAAAACAATCATAAATAGAATGAAGGTACAAATGTTTTCACGACTAAATTCTATGCTAAAGATTAACTGAACAGATTTTTTGACTCTGAATGTAAAGTAATCATAAAATAAGACTTGAATTGCAAAGTTACTGCTCGATGAAATTATATGCATCCTATGCAATTATAGTTTGCAAAGAACTCCATGTGCTTACATCTGAGAATGTTAAGGAATTCATTTATGTTTGTCAGATTTATTAAAAAACCTTTAATATGACAACTGATTTTTTCTTTGACCTTTTCAGAATGACACAGTGAATATAGATGCTAAAATATAAGTAGTAATAAAGTCTTGGTATAGAAAGAGATATTGAAAATTCAACACTTTATTATTAATAGACCAGTTATTGGAATTCAGGATGATTAAGAGAAATAAAAGTCAAATAACACACGTGTTAGTTTTGGTTAATACAGGATACTGAATAAGGGCTTCAATTTTTTTGTTGTTTTTTTTGTTTTCTTATAACTGACTGAATAAATATATCATTTTAAGTACAGTAATTTACTCATGGACAGTGCCATGAATCACTATCCCAACTTGCATCCTAGCACCAGCATCTGAGAAGTAATTGAAATCAGTATCCCACAGGGGTGCCCTAATATCCATGATTTTTAATTATTCCGGCCTTTTAGAGCCATTTAGGTCTCGTTTTAGGAAAAAAAATCATAGGCATGTGGATTCTGGTGCTCATTTGGGTAGACAGATTTGGGAACAGCATGGAAGTGCACATGCAAAATTTAAAAAGGGCAGGGAAGGGAAACTGAAAGCAAAGGGAATTATTCAATGATGACTTAACACAGCCAAATTGTTAAAATTATTTGCATTTCATAGGTGATCAGGTTTAGTGCAATATAAAGAGTTTGAAAATATGATATGTGAAGAGGTTACTGGAGCTCTGTTTACGGTATTTTGTCCTTCTCCTAAATCCCCAGCTTCCGGAGTTTCCTTGAGAATCTTAGGAAGATTAGCTCATATGCAAGTATCTTACTCTTAAATTGCAATGTGAAGGGTGAAACCCTTCAGACTACATAACCAGAAGAGAAATAAAAAAGTAAAGGTAATGGGTCTGCTGTTTTGTTTACGATATCCTGATTTTGGGGAAGAGGGAGGGGAAGGGGAGCTTTGGGTTCTGAGTGATGAGCTCTTTAGTCCTGGCATATGAAGTTGGATTCTGAACAATCTCTCTATATGTGTGTGTGTTAATGTCTCCTAATAATCCTGCTTGCCTGTTGCAAATTATTGCTAATGAAGAAGTAAGAAGAGAATTTTCTCTTTTATGAAGGGATGGAGACAATAAAAAGATACTTGAGTGTCTGTAATAAAGAAGCCAAGAACCATCACTCTCTGGGCTGAAAATTTACAATGAGTAAGGTGTCTAAGTGAGCTTCGGGGTATCTCATATTGTTAGCAATAAGAACTACAGAAGGCCAAAGAAATATTGAAAGGAATGGAAAGGAAATAAGGGTAAAATGACAAATAGAGAAAAAAGGGGAAAAGGAAGAACATAGTGGACATCAGTGGGTATCTTTGCACATTGATTGGAAAACAATCTGTTTTTTCTCTTAGAAATGTTGCAAACATGGCATTTGAATTTAACATAGGTTAACTGAATGTTATTCAAAATTTCTATTTAAAACTATTTCTGGGACATGGAGTGAGAACCTTTTTTTGTGTACCTGTTTATGCTTATGTGTCTACAGCTCCATTGAGTGCTGAAATATGTTTTAGAAAGCAGGAGGTAAACAGTCTATTCAAGTAAAATTAGAGGTCGATGCTAGACATTGTTTGACTTGCAATATATTCAGTAAAAGAGAATGTTCTTAGCCTTGAGTTTGGTCGTTTGTTCCCCTCCCCACCCCCTCCACCCCCCCACCCCCCGTGTTGAAAAATAAGAGGGTACCAAAATAACCTCTTGGGAGAGTGATGAAATTTTTCAGGACTTTTTTCTTTGGAATTTTCATTGTATGGTGAAGTATTACTTGAAAACATATTTGCATTATTTGTGGGAAAATATCAAGACCACCCCTAAAACACAGAATAAATGCTTTTTTTTTTCTTTTCAGAAGAATGGAAGAAAAATTGAAGTGGAATTGATATTTCTTTAAACTTACCATAACATCATAACTGAGTTTCCAGTACTACAAAATATTTCTGGGTTATTCTTTAGACAATACAGTACAGTGGACTGCAGTGACTTTCATAGTGACAAGAATAGATGTAGTTTCATTCTGCTCAAACACTATGAGGACAATAGATAGACAGGAAAGACTTGATGACTAGCATTTGTACAATATTTCAGATCACTGATTATCTCATGCACCTTTGCAATCTGGATTCTCAAACAATTTTTTCTGATGCCTGTCATTGCTACCAGTATGATTTGTCTTGCTGAGGCTGTGAATTAGAGGATCTGTAATGATTTTCAAGTACTCAGTGGTAACTCCCACAAAAATCAATATTTAAATTATTACAATAGGTTTCATTTCAGTTCTGAAGATGGTCCATAATGTTTACTTTGAAATAACTGCTCCACTGAGTAAGACGATGTAATGATTATCCCTATTTTCTTTTCATTTCAGAGGCAAATGGAGAATAAAAGGCTTTTGTTTCACAGTCAGAGGGGAAAGGTGGAGAGAAAAAGGCTGTGGAAAGTTATGACAAAGAGTGAAGAAAAAATATATGGAGGACAAGAACTGGCACAGAGAAAGTGAGGGTGGGTAGAACAATGAAGGGAAGCACAGAAATAGTCTAAGAATCAGGAATGAAAGTAGGTCGTAGGTAAAACTAATGCCAAAATCTCTTGGCAGAAGGAAAAATGATAAAAGCAAAGACAAGCACAGCAGCATGTATTTAGGCAGAATCTAAGGAAGAGAGGAGAGAACTTAAAACAGCATCAGCTGATGGTACAAGAATCCAGCATTTTTGCAAATCAGACCACGAGACCAATTTCAAGTTGATTCCCCAAAATATGTGTTATACACTTATTTTTTCTTTTTTTCTTTAATGTGTGATATTTTTCTTGCAGCAGGCAGGAAGCAAAAGTAGAATTAGCATTCTCCAAGGCAGCTTTAAATAGGGTAACTCAGGTGACATTTTTGTCTGCTCCTACAGATCCCTGCCTCAGGCAATACAAGCTTTAACATTCTCCCTCTTCTTAAAAGAGAGATTATCCCACATATAATAACCTTGTTCAGTACACTGATTTAATGTATTTCCATATTTATGTCATAATGAGATGGTGTTCAATGAAGAAAATGTGACTATGTAATTAACTGTTGTCTGCACTATAGGATACTGAAGAAATGGAAAAGTATTTATGGAACAGCTATTGGTATCATGGAAAGATTTGGAAACATATCCTAAAGACTCAAGAAGTTCAGTTACTGTAGTTTTCAGAATAATATTTACAGAATTTGGTGATCATGTGTCATGGTTTAAGCCCAACTGGCAACAAAGCACCATGAGGCTGCTCACTCACTCCTCCCCCCTGGTGGGTTGGGGAGGAGAAAATATAAAGAAACACTTGTGGGTCGAGACAAGAACAGGGAGGGAGCACTCACCACTTACTTCTGGTCATGGGCAAAAGACAGGCTCAGCTTGGGGAAAAAAACAAAATCAATTTAATTTACTGCCAATTAAACCAAAACGAGGACACTGAGAAGTAAACCCAACCTTAGCACACCTTCCCCCCAGCCATCCCTCCTTCCTGGCTCAACCCCACTCCTGGTTCTCTCTCCCTCCGGAATGGGGGTTGGGGTCAGTCCGTCATACCTTGTCTCTGCCGCTCCTTCCTCCTCAGGGGGAGGAGGACTCCGCACTCCTCCCCTGCTCCACCGGGGGGTCTCTCCCATGGGAGACAGTCCTCCACGAACTTCCCCAATGTGGATCCCTCCCACGGGCTGCAGTCCTTCAGTCCCCAGCTGCCCCAGCGTGGGCTTCCCCAGGGAGCAGCGGCCATCTTGTGGGGCCTCCACCCCCTGCTCCGGCGTGGGCTCCTCTCTCCCCGGGCTGCAGGTGGGCATCTGCTCCCCCGCTCCCCTCCGTGGGCTGGGGGGACACAGCCTGCCGCCTGGTCTCCCCACGGGCTGCAGGGGCATCCCCTCCTTCCTCCCTGCCCTCGGGATCTGCACAGGGGTTCCTCTCCCATCCTGATCCCCCGACTCCAGCAGGTTTCCCCTCTGGAATCTGTTCTCCCAGAGGTGGGTCCGGCTCCCAGCTGGGGAAGCTTCCAGCAGCAGCCAGACCTGCGGACCCCTCCCTGCTACCAAAACCCCACCACACAATCCCAATACATCATGCATAAATATTTACTAAAGGAACCAAAACTGTAGGAGATTCTACACTCTAACATCAAGAGATAGCAAGATTCAATGGTTAGAAGATGAAGCAGGAAAAATATAAAGTATTTAAAAAATCACAATCGTACAGTGAAAGTAAATAATAATTGAAGCGATAAAGATTGTTGTGACCTTTTTTAAATATAACCTAACATTTTCAACGTCTCAGGGGGGATGAAGCATCATGTTGCTCCATGCCTTACAAACACATCTCAGATTTATCAGAGATTTCTGATACATCAATGATATAAAAATCGCTCAAATTACAAGCATTAAAATAAAGCAAGATCCTGTTCTTTTTCTAATCAGTGGATCCACTGCTATTTCACACTTTGAAATACATTTTTCCTGTTGCTTTTTTGCTGAGGCTAGGACTGTGTGTACCAACACAGTCACATATAAGAATAGCATTGACATGCAAGAAAAGATTACTTCTAATTCTAGTTTAGGAATTATCAAGTGGTATTGGATGAAAATTGTACAAAGTTTATAAATCATAATGCATATGAGTCACTTCAATATTGGGTGTACAAAAATTCATAGGTTTGAACTGTTTTTTTAGCATAGAAGCTCTTCATTTTTTCAAACATCTTCTCATGGCTAGTGCACTAAAGTAAGTCAAACAAGTAACAAAGAGGTATTTAAAATCCACAAACCCAAAAACCCACCCAAAACCAAAAACCACCCAAACAACTAATTACTTACTTTTCCCAAATATTTTCTAGGCCATAGCCTTAGGCGCCCTGCCGAGGGCTGTGTTGTGACAGGAAAATGTAGTAGAGCAGTTCTATCCATCCATCCTTCATCAGTGCCTGGTGGTCAGAGAAAATCTGGATGATCTTGGTGCCATTTATTGCTGAAATACAAGGATACTGACAGCTTTGTAACATGGATAAATGTGTTGAATTTGTGAAATCTCTCTGCACATATTTTCTTATAGGAGGTAGTGCTGTATCAAAAATGTATTTCTGTTCTTACCATAACATACTCCTGTGACTTGTTTGCTAACCTTACATCTTGTCTGCTCTGCACCTTTGTTCTTTTATGATTGTCTATTACCTTCCCTCAATTTCACTTCAATCAGTCCTGTTTTTCAGTCCTTGTTGAAAGTAATACTGTTTCAAATATTTTATTACCAGAATTTTTTAAAACATGTGCAGTTGACTTCACAAAGGAATTTTTTTATTTTTACCAGAGATGCTGTATTACTTGAAAGTGATATGCTATACCTCACATTAAGGACAATATACTGGCCTTGGTTGTTTTTGAGGAAGAACTTTGCATTTGGACTATTTCCTGGTCTCCTTTTTAACTTCAGTAACATTTGAAAAGAATAATACACATTAAAGTGCTGACAACTCAGACTAGATTTATAAACACAAACCTGCATGAATTGCATCATTTATTAAATAGATGTAAATGTTGTATTCTAATAGTAGTAGGGAGAACCAGTTGAGTATACTTTGCAGGTTAAAAAAGCAATATAAATTAAAAAAAGTATTCCATGTTTCTTTCTTACTATTTCTATAGATATGACAATTTCCTATGTCAATACATGTTTTTGGTGGCCTGATTCAGAAAAAGCAGATGGTGTTCAATACTTATAAATAGCATATAGATATCGGGATTGTATAACTATTTGTTCTTATTAAGATCATTTTCAGACAACACCAACCTTATAAGTAATTTTTTTTCAGATTCTACTTCAATAACAGCCAACTGAAAAATAAGTATCATAAAATAATTTATTGAAGACATTTGTTCTGCCTATCCATCAATCCTCCCCTAAAGATGTATCACTGAAAGTTTGTAGAGTGTTCAGAGGTAAAATTGGGTTGATCAAAAGGAGTCAAGTTTCAAGTCCTATGTTAGATATGGTTATGATTAATTAAAGAAAAAAGAGTCATTTTTTCTTGAGAATAATTCCCATTAATAAAAAATACTTTGGTTTTATGACCTTATATCTTTTTGAGAAAAGGCGAACAGAATGAGTCTCCTTGGTATAGGAAGTGAGACAGAAAGTTTAAGTCATATAACCGTTTCCCTTGCTTTCTTGCTTGTGAAAATGGTCAGAAGGATTGGATAAGAAACTATAGCATATAAAAGGAGGTGCCTGTGCTTCTCTAGTTAGTATGAATAAAATACATACCTAACCTTTTATTTTTTGCTGTGTCATTTCAATTTTAATTTTTATGTTTTAATTTTACTTACACTGCAAAAATTGGAAAATAATATGTAGAAGCATATATTACAGATATATGCTAGAGTACTGAAGCATCAAATTGAACTTTCTGGCAGACAATCAATTCCCACACCTCCAAAACAAACAAATTGAAATCTACTCTGAGTCAAAACTTTTCACTGCTAATTCTAGGTTTCGTATTGTTCCCAAATGGCTTTCTCTAAGGGGAAAAAGCAATAAAGTTAATGAAATCAGACAGTTAATAAATTGTTCATAACATAATTTTGACTTACAAATGTGGATATGATTAGGCCTTTATCCCGAGCTTTCAATTTAGCACAGACAAATATAAAGAAAATTAGAAAGTTGGCCATAAGATGAAGGTTCAAATTTTTCCTTATCAATGCAGTGATAAAGCTCACTGATGTGACTGAGATGAAAAATTACCTGTAAAACAAAAAGAAAAATAACTTCTATATAATAAAAATCAACTACTTTTAGAGCTTTTTTTGGTTTTGTTTGTTTGTTTAGTTCCAAAATCAGAGGAAAGAAGATGTCACCAAATTCACCAAAACTCATACATTTTGGAGCAGTCTTGCTCTGGACACTACCCATCCATCTTTCTTGTATTCACAGTACTAGCTAATAATTATTGAGTTGGTGCATTTAATAAAGAAATATTCTACTGTCAATCAAATGGAAAGGGGGCAGGAACAGGCCAATAAAAAGTTTGATTTCATATTTTTATTAGCTTACAGGGGAAAAAAAAGGAAAAAAACCCCACATGAACAATTCTACAATTCTTAGTGCTTTGGAGGTTGGGGGGGAGTAACAAAACTAAGACAAAAAAAGAAACACCCATGCAAACAAATAACACCCCCCCCCAAAAACCAGAACAAAAACCCCTTAGAAACTAAGTAAGCCTAGTATATCCTTCAAAATATCAAGATATTAGATAAGACCTACTGTATTTTCAGCAACTTTAACTTTTTATTTTGAATAGCAGGCTGTAAATTTAGGAGATGATTTAATCCAGAAAGAATGTGGATGATATTTCCTTTTTACTTTGCCAACCAAATATCCTTCTCATTGTTTATTTAGGAGAAGAAATCATTGTTTGCTTAGGGAGAGAAACTGAAAGAGTTAGGTTATTTATAAACACAGAAAAACCTTACAGTGCAACATGTTTTTCCTTTTTTTTGCCACTTCTAGTCAGTTTTCCTCTCACCACAGTCTTTTTGTACCTGTTCAAATTACCTTAGCTCTGTTCAGAAAGTTTCCTCTGTCTTCTTACATTTTCCCATAGCACTCCATTGTCACCAAATTTACACAGCAGCATGGGGACTTCAGAGCTGGAAAAGTTAATTTCCAGCCATGTTAAATGTTATTTGTCACAGAAAAAAAAAAAAAAAATTAACATGGATAGGTGCTGATATGTGGCCTGAGGGGGCATAAAGTCTGTGGGTACTAAAGGATACTTTAGAGAATGGTGAGTGAACTTGGGATGCCATACGTAAGGTGCAAGACACCCCACATCACTGCCTGTAAGAGTGTGGCCTACCCATGCACCAGTGTTCAGGGTTTCTGTGCAATATGACCTGGCGCACAGAGTCCGGGAATATTCCAATATGACAACAGTAAGTAAAATCAATATGAAGTTAGAGCTATTCCTGCAGCTTATCACAGAGATTCTGTCTTAAGACCTCTTCCCAAAGACAAATTTGGTTAAATCCATCTGGCAGCTTCCAGAGGTATAATAGCAGTGTGAAGTCCAGAGATACATTGGAAGATTAAATGAACACATTAGTCTTGTTAGCTAGAAGTTGGTCATAAATAGTTATATTCCTTAGAATATTGACTACAGCACATTGCCAACCTGCTCATTTCCTTTGCTGGACTTATTTTGCAGCCAGAAAATGAAACTATTTAATTTCAGGCCATATTTGACAAGAAAAGGATCTTTCATACTTCTATTGTCAAAATATAATAAAATAGCTTGACAATTGCAAATTTTCTGGCTATTGTTATTCTGTAATGTGATAACATGGAAGAAGACATATGAACATTTCAGTTGCTATTCAAGCGATATTCAAGCAATATTTTTTTCTCAGTTTCCAATTAAATGTAACTGCAAAATATAATCCATTCAAATAATTTAAGAATCTGACTTGGTTAAAAGAAAATCTGGATTAAATGTCCCTAAATTACAGAATGGCATTACATACACTAAAATACTAAGCCTGTTTAAGTGGAACTGACTCATTAAGTCACAACCATGTGTTTAGAATCCTGTTTTAATTGTCCTGAGTGTATGCAACCTCTTTTTTTCTTGTTCATAATCCATGTTTCTTCTTCCCTCTGCAGTGCTTGCTTAAAAAGATAAAGGTCTTTCCTGTTCAAACCAAAGATTAGTAGTCCTTTTCAGTTTTGTAGTATTCAAATAGAAAAGGACAGATATCCCCAAAGAACCTCCTATCAGACTGTGCTTTCCTTTGGGAAGCAATTATTTTGTCCTTAGAGCCTTTAGTCTGATTCTTCCCCTGCAATATTATTTGTAGTTCAATGTTTCTGTAAATGTCATAAACAGTACTGACCAATTGTCA